>NC_136760.1:12503964-12803964 GCF_936440315.1 Barbus barbus
TTATATATAAATATAAATATTTTTATATAAATCCAACATATTTTCCCTTAATATATACATGCAAATATAGTATGTAAACAAACTTTTATTTTGAATAGATTGATTGAGATTAATTGTTTTGCAGCCCTATACATCATGAATGGATTTTTCACACTCTTCGGGAAATGTAAAGGCCGAATAAAATCCTTCCTTACAAAAAATATTAAAAAAATATTTGTGCCTTTATTTCGCGGTGCAAGATTTTTTTATATATTTAAATTGACATTTATGTTTAAGCCATTTCAGACAAATACATAAATATCATCATGGTATAATATTTTCAGTTTCTAACCTTGGTTGTAGTGTCAGTTATTCTCTCTGTATGGTTAGGGCATGTGTTCATGCTGAGAGGAGGAGATTAGAGACTCCCTGCCTACACACACCTCCTGTTTATATTACACATACACACACACCTGTATTCAGTGTTTTTGTATCCAGTAAATCCATATTTTTCTATAGTATAGAGTAGATAATGGTCTGAAAATCAAATTTATTTAGCGCCCATTAAATATTGCATAAACATTATGAATAACTAGACAAGGTCAAGTACATGAGCACACAATCCCACACTAGCAAAACTGTTTTACAAGTAGCTCGTACAGTAATTGTGCATCTCAATTTGTGGTCACTATATTGTATTCTGCACAATATATATCATGTATCATAATATTGTAATTGTTGTTTTGATGTGGAAGCTGACACTGAGTATGTATAAGTATTACTTGCACATTAGATTTTTTTTTAATCAGCTGTTTGCACTATCATTCTGACGGCACCCATTCACTGCAGAGGATCTGTTGGTATGTAAGTGATGATAACACTAAATTTCTCCAAATCTGTTACAATGAGACTCATCTTCAAAACTCATCTATGTCTTGGATGGCTTGAGGGCGAGTACATTTTCAGCAGATTTTCAACTATTGCTTTAATGAACATTAAACATAATTACATATAATTTGTCAATACTGCACACCCCTACTAAATTGTACATATATTGGCTATTGAAAAATACCAAAAAAAGTGATTGCTTTAGATTACAGAAACAACTCAAAGACACACAGCTCTGGCTTGAACTAGATTGTTACAGTTTCATGATTTGCTACCATCTCTTGATTTTGACGTCATTGTGAAAGAAAGTAGGCCAATTATGTTGCCAAAGCAAAAAGCACTCAAATCAGCCCTTTCAAACCATTTACTGCCTTTAATTATTTCCCATGAATTCTCCCAAACAGAGATGGGTATATTTGCTTTACGAGCATGTGAACAAAGACTGTTTGTGTCTAGGCTATAGTGTATGGATTTGATAGCATAAGGACCGTGACCATCAATTATTGCTAGAGCGGGCAGCTTTAACACGAATAGTGCAGTAGAAATGGCCAGCATCATTATTTAAACATATCCGAGTGTTTCTGTAAGCAATCTACAAGATGAGGTCCGCTAGTGCACATGACGTCTGAACATATTCTGAAATATGATGCTGATATCTTAGAGAAATTATATGAATTAATGACTACCTTGGCAGTACAATGACTACACATGGGAAAATGTGATTCAGTCACTTCTTTTTTTATATCTTTTTTTCATGGTGGAGTCAGTTAACTGAGGGATTGGAGTCATGTGAATTACTTGTGGATTATGTTTTAATCAGCTGTTTAGACTCTCATTCTGACGGCACCCATTCGCTGCAGAGGATCCATGGTGAAAAAGTGATGTATTGCTACATTTGTCCAAATCTGTTCCAAATCTGTTCTTGGATGGCCTGAAGCAGAGTAAATTTTCAACAGAAACAAATCTACTTTAAATCTAATTACTTCAATATGTTTGTTTTGATTGTCAGTGATGTTCTCATTAAGAGGTCTGTTCCCATGGTTCATTGAGGACATGTGGCAAAAAAGGAGGTTGAATGAAAATAGAAACAGTCCCGTCTCTCACTTGCTCTCGTTTGTCCTCAATAATTAAAGTAAAATAAGACTGACCCCCGTCGCTCTGAAGTTTATTTCCCATCATGCACCTGTCCCATGGGTAGAATGAATGAACATATGTAGACTATCTCAGATGTCACAGGTTTGTCAGCAGAGTTCACCGGGCTAATATTTTCATGAATACATGTTTGTGCTCAGGGAGATTTCTGAGGATCAGACGATCTCATTCCCTCTTCAGACATCAATTTCCTGTAAGTGTCTGAGGTCTTTGAAAAACTCCCACACACTTAAATACAGTGATCTGCTCTTCCTGTGCGGAGGGTCCCCATATCAGTCGCTGCATATGGAATTCTCAAAATAATCCACGCACACAAAAGCTTTAACAGATGATTTCTGCTGTGATACACTAGTATGGAGTCCCACATGTGCCAATCAACAATCAAGAAATCAATGTAACAATCACCTTTGAAATGTGTGATTATGGAATTATCACAAGCTAATCTTTTTTTTACGCAACCACACATTTGTCAGCATCACACTAATGTGATTCATAGGAAAACTATGCTCTGTGTAATCTATTATGAACACAGATAGCATTATGATATGATAACAGTTGTAATCAGTCTTATTTTAGTATCACTGTGATATTATTACAGTTATGAATATTTTGAATTAATAACTATATACATTTTTTTTGGAGGGGGTTCATTTCATTTTAATATTAGTTTTATATATATATATATATATATATATATATATATATATATATATATATATATATATATATATATATAAAAATGTTGTGATTAATTTTTATTTCAGGTTTAGTTATATCAATTTATCAAATTAAACTAAATGTAAATGAGAAATGTTGCCTGAAATAACATGTTTTTACATTTAATTTTAATGGAATCTTTTTAAGTTTATTTCAGTTAAAATTAATCATTTCAATTAAAAAAAAAAAAGTTGTTTTTGGATTTAATGATTTTAGTTTATTAGCTTAGATATAATAATCCTGTTTGGGATATACAATATTTCATAATCTTATCAGATCACTATTTTTATCAGAAAATTATTTAATATATTTATATATCTATATAATAGTATCTATATAATTGTTTATTTTATTTGTATTATTCTATTGCATAATTTATTCATAGAACACATTGCAGTAATAACATTTATTAATTCCTATTGTTTTAGTATATTGACTTTTCCCTTTCAATTTAAACGGTGAACTTTTTACAGATGTACTAAACAGCTGACAGTCTATTCTACTTTCTCATATTAATTATCTCGTATTATATAGTATATTAACAATTAAAGCAGTTCAAATGGAGCTTCGACTTTTGTTCTATTCTTGAAAGTATGGAATAATAATATGGGGCATTTTATTGCTTATCTTATTGGATCAGTAGAGAGAGATTTGACAAATCAGCTGATAAAAATATAGTTAGATGCCTGACACCTCTCACCATGACAACAGTACTGACAACCCATGTCACTGAGTAAACAGATCCCATAACCAACTGACCTATTACATTTCAAAGTCAGTGGGAGACATCTGTGAAATTCACAATTTATTCCTCTTTAGTAAGTCGCAAGAGGATGGCTTCTAATCTAGAGCTTGTACTTTAGGTCACCGCATCAGAAATCGTCAAGTTTGTGGCAACTCCATGCTACATGACAAAAACACTTTTAAATTAACCATTTACACACACACAAATGTCAGAGTAAACCAAACAGCTAATTCCAAATGGGGAGCTAAAATGAAATAATTACACATTATGTCCGTTCCAAACAGCTATGAAGATTTTTTTCCCTAAATGATCATAAAAGTCCACAGAATCTCTGGTCACGCTGGTCTTGCTTACTGTCTATTTGACCAACAATATAAACACAACACATGAAAAGCATGTCACATCAACAGTGCCCATATATTAACACAGATTTCAGGAATGTAACATTGAGATAAGATTTCATAACGTCCAGAAATAAAAACAAACAAGCAAACTGGGAACATTCCCGAAATTATGAAAGGTGACAGTCAATCCTGAAACACAAGTTCACTCTCATGCATTCACAACTTCCTGTTGTCTTGAGTATTCAGAATGACCATGTATAATTCTATTTCAAATAATGATTCAATACAACTGGATTTCTCAGACAATTCGATTTCAACCACGCCTTAAACCTTAAAGTTATGTTGCACCTCTAATGGGTGACTTCCAGTGTTGGGGAGTAGTTAACTACAAGTAGCGACGCTACTAACTTAACTACATTTTTCAGTAGCTTGGCAGTAGCTCAGTTGCTTTTTAAACGGTGTAGCTTTTCCAGTAGCTAACTACTTTTTGCAGCAAGTAGCAGTGTAGCGCGAGCAAAAGCTACATTGCGTTTTGTCGAGCCTGTGCGAATCAGCGCGATGCAAGGATATTCTTCTTGTTAGATTACAAGCTCATTTTTTTGCCATTACCGCCACCTGTTGTTTAATCACGCATCTTGCGGCTAACAGTTCACTGATGTACAGAAGTGGGTTGACACACCCATATTATCCATGATGGAGCAAGACGTGGCGGCAGATTTGGAGGATGGAGAAACAACTAATTACCCATGGCCTTATTTGTCCAAGTTCATGTCTCTCAAAGAAACGACAAGTAAAGGTTACACTTTTTGTAACAGTCTGAGATATTTGAGTGTTGTGTGTAATAAAACCATAATTAAACAGAAATCATAATTGTATTGCATTGTTTTAAACACTAAATATTTTACTTAAAACATTCCTCAGACACTTATTCAGTTATTTATAATATACGTTGTTCAAAAAAATAAAAAGTAGTTTCAATGTAGCTAGCTACTTTTTGATAGTAACTTGTAGTGTAGCTAACTACTTTTCCAAAAGGGTAGCTTGACTGTAGTTTAACTACTTTAACTTACGAGTAGCTTGTAGCTTGTCAAACTACAGTTTCAGAGTAGCTTCCCCAACACTGGTGACTTCTGAGATAGTTGTAGTTTCTGAAAGGAACCTTGTGTCACTGGATTAGTGAGTTGGAATGTTTTTGCACAGGTTATGACAACAAATGGAGATGCAAGCTTTTATGTCTCACCTGCATCCTCTCAGCTGTAGAGGACACACCGATTACTTGTTACCAGAGCTGGGTAGATTACTTACAAATTGTAATCCGTTACTGATTCCAGATTACATGACAAAAATTGTAGTCAGTAACGTAATCTGTTACATTACACATTTTAGGTAATATAATCAGATTACTTTTAGATTACTTTTGATTTAACTCGTTTATCACATTGATTTAAATAGCATTATCTTGTACCATAATGATGTAAAAAATGCAAAGAGTAAGAAAACTTGTTCCATTCATTGTAATTTCAAGTGCATTAAACAGTTTGTTACAGTTTCCCAAACTAGGGTTCGTAAAGGAACTGCAGGTGGGTTGTGAGTTTAATGAAAAGCTGACAATTAATTAAATCATAAAAAAATAAAATTAAAATAAATCATTTTAAAACAAACTCCCTTTTTTTTTTATTTAATTTTTTTTTTTTATTTGAACTCCCTTTCGAGGAAAGTCTCTTCACTTGGCGGCCATATTTGCAACGCCTCCAGTCAGCTCATACAAGACAATCTTAATGAGCAGGGGAATCCTGAAATCTCAAAAACTGCTCGCTGAACTCACATTATGTCAAATCAGCAACAAAAATCTGAAATTAATTGCCCCATGAATGTTGTTTCTTATGCTCAAATAGCGTTTAAAAAGCTTATTTTTCAGGCTAGACCAGGCAATGCGCATGCTGAATCATAACCTGCTTATACTGTGCATATGCATTGGCTGGTCTAGTCAGGTTTCTTTGGGAAATTTGACTCTTTCATTTCGAAAGTGGGACTATTCCTCCATATTGCGTGTTGCAGTTTCTCCCATTCATAAGTATAGGAGTGAACAGTCTTTGTGTTTCTATAGTCTTTGTTTTAAATAAAACACTTACTAAAAAAGATTAAATATTTTGATTTACCTGCATGCCATGTGATGATTAATCAACATCAAAAAAACCGTGAACATGCAAATGTGATACTTAGTTATTGAAATATTTATTTTAAAATCTCAGGGGTACTTAAAGCAAATATATTTGGTGAATAAGGTTTTGGAATGCCTGCATTACATGTATCTAAGAAATAACGTGAATATGTGCATTTTAATTAGTTATAATTAATAATACATGGTTAAAAAACCTACAGAGTAATAATTCAAATCAAAATGAATGTGTTCATCAGTAGTTGATGCAATGTTGAAACCCTTCTTAAACCTGAAATGATTTGTGTAAACCCAGTGGTCAAATGCTGTCGCCACCCGACTAATGACTGATCTTTGTGTGAATGTCCGCAAGACTGGACTATTTATACATATATAATAAGTATATATTCGGTAGACTATTTTAGAAAGGAAAATTTAAAAGATGAAAAAGAGAAATTAGGGGGAATCAATGATTTATGAATAATTTATTGCTATTGTGTGAATAATATGTAATCCATAAAAAGGTAACTGTAGTCTGATTACGAGTATTTTAAAATGTAATTTACTCTGATTACAAGTACTTCATTTAAGTACTTGTAATCAGATCGCATCCAGATCAGATGGTGAATCAGAACCTAGAGATGACCCCTACAGCCCTGAACGTCAGCGGATACCAGGACAACTAGATGAGCCCCAGAGACTGTTCCCCAGTGAAGACCCTGTCTCCTAGATGCCCATCGGGACAAGACCACAGGAACCAGATGAGTCCTTTGCACAATCCAACTCTGCTGTAGCCTATTTTTGTCTGGCCAGAGGAGGATGACACTATTTCGACATACTATTTCCCTGTCTAAATACTGTAAAGCTGATATAAAGCCACCCAGCTTTATATCAAGCTGATGTAAAGCTGCTTTGACACAATTTGCATTGTTAAAAGCACTATACAAATAATAGTGACTTGACAACACCTAGCAGCAGAGGCAAGTCATTGTCTTAATGAGTACATCATTGAGTCATTCACTCAACTGATTAGTTCAAATGGCTAATTCATTCAAGAACAAAGCAAGTGTCTTAATGAATGAATCATTGAATAACTGATAGTTCAAAGATGCTGATTTATTCAGCAACAAAATACCACTGGCTCAAAACACCAACGGCTCTGTTTGGAACACTTTTTGTTGCCAAAACAGAGCACTAACAGACAATACTGACATTATTGTATCCGCACAGTATTAACTTACTCAAATGTTATATAAAATCAGTATCACATATATAATTGTGCTGATATTACAAAAGAATGACACTTGCTTGTGTGCCGTTTCATAACTAGGCCTATATAGAAATATAAGACAAAAACACCTAGGGGCATATTGAATTCCAGGGTTATTCTACTAGCTTAAATCATGCCATGAAATTGTGCACTAAAGGCGTGTTTCTGTTTGTTTTTTGCAAAGTGAATGACATACAGCTTCCACATTGTTAAACAACAATTAGGATATTATCGTAGACGATACATATTGCACACCCTATTCTGTACACTGTCTGTTTATGATTTATGTAGGCATATACCACAAAAATAAACCAAACATAAACCTAATCCTTCTGCAACCATTTACAGTAGATTTATCAGCAGAACAAAATATCCATGAACAACAATAAGGAAACCTTCTGAGAACTATACACAAGGACTTTTTCAAAGTAAGTACAGCCAACAGTAGACACACACCGTCTCCTTGTTTCTATGAACACTTGTGTAACTCTGCAAACATGTGGCTCATTTGGCACCAAAATACTTCCTGCTCTCAGCCAATCATGTGTCAGCGTCTGTTATCAAATGTCATTCAAGTTCAGACGAAAGTATTCAGGTTCAAGTGTTGTCTTTCCACCAGTTCGCACACACAAACACTCACACAATGTGTTTCATATAATCATGTCCTCCTTACAATAGAATTCTGATTCTCAACAAGCTAAAGCAAAACTCAGTTATCTGAAGCAGACACGAGTGCTTGTGTGTGTGTGTGTGTGTGTGTGTGTGTGTGTGTGTGTGCGTGTGTGCATGAGTGAGTGCTTTCATCTGGTTCAGTCAGAGATGTTTTACTTTAATATCATGTATTTTAATGCACATTCTTGCATGAAAAATTTAAGCCTTACGCAAAGTTGGACAGGCTGCATGTCTTTTTGGCCTTAAACGCACATTTGAGCACGTACACTGCACATACAATATTATTCTATTTCTCGTAAAGTATTCAGCATTGCAGAGTTTGATTCAATTTAGATGATGGAGATCAGAAAACATCTTACTTTTTGTAGTAAAATTCTTCATTTTATCAGTGATGTTGAACCATAAAATTCAGCATTTATATAATACGGTATTAAAATACGGTATCAGTCACACTTAATTGTAAGGTCTAATTCTCACCATTAACAACCCATTAACTACGAATTTTGTCTCAAACTCCTAATTTGCTGCTTATTAATAGTAAGGTAGTTGTTAAGTTTAGGTATTGGGTAGGATTAGTGATATAGAATATGGTCATGCAGAATATGATCTTTTTATTAAAAGTAATAATAACAGCCAATATCTTGCATGCTAATAAGCAACTAGAGTTAATAGTAAGAACTGGTCCCTATACTAAAGTGTTACCGCATTTTCTAGTTTTAATATTCCATGAAATTAATAAATGCTGCTCTGACTATAATACAGTTTACACTATGATTTTAAAGAAACTGAGATAAGGTGCATTAAATTAATTAAAAACCACTGTAAATGCATTTAAAATTATACAAAAGAATTAGATTTCAAATAAATGTTGTTCTTCAAACTTTCTGCTTAAAGAATCCTAGAAAAGACACTGTATTGCGGTTTTAACACTTCATTAAGCAGTACAACCATTTTCAACCATTTTTTAATAATGAAGGATTCTTGAGTGTCAGATTAGCATGTTAGAATTATTTCTGAAGGATCATGTAACACTGTCTTTTCATTGTAATTAGGGATGCAACGATACCATTTTTTCAGAACCGATCCGATCCTGAAAATTCATAGTATCTGCCGATACCGATCCAATCCGATACCAGTGCAGTTTTTTTTTTTTAAATCAATGTAGAATTTCTATACTTCTGTGTGTTACTCTTTTGTGTGTTAAACACAATCTACTACATATAGATAACTTAATTTCAATTAAAAAAAATATATAATCATAATCTATGACGAAAATACTATTATAAACTTTGTTTATAATACAGCAACATATTACTGTAGAAAAATCATGGGTGCACAATAAATTTTATAAAACCTAGTGAAACATTTTTATTTACAAATAAAAGTGAATAAGTGTAGGACTAAATCTGGTGAAATTATACACATTGCTCTTTGAATTGTTGTAAAATACATTCATGAAAAAACAAGCAAATACATTTCTATATAAATATATAGGCTACTATAAAATTAAAAGACATTTCTTTTAAATCTATAGCACAGTAATGAAGGCAGCAACATATGATAGATAGAAAAGAACAAGAAAGACTATTAATAATCTTTCATTGCGCGAACGTATTATAATTAGTAAGGCTCCAATACAGAGCAGCAGAAAGCGCTTATGCGCAGAATGATGCGCTTGAAGCGACGCGGAGTCACAGCGCACAGCACAGTTCGCATAGAAACGTTCAAAGTACAAAGGGAAGAGATATTGATGCGTAGAGTATTAAATCTGTGCGCAAGTTTATTAAGCCTTTTCTTTTAACAGTTTTAAACCTCAGTAACTGTGCGCTCTTGAAGAGAGTTTGACTGTAGAAACCGAACGCGACACGCAGTTTGAACGCTGAATGGAGGATGACAGACAGCCGCGGCGGAGAGAAGAGTTTACCTGAACTTGAACTTAAAGACTTAAATATTCATCTGTACCTCAGATTAAACTATGGAACAGCTTCAGAACACTTGAAATATAGTGCACGGACATTTTATGGTGCTTTATAATGTTTTTGTGCCTTTCGTGGGTCTCAACACTAACACAGAATAGTATACGCACAATATCGGATTCGGATCGGTCTCGTCTGACCGATACCCGATCCGCAGAAAATGACCGTATCGGAGCCGATACCGATCCTGAGTATCGAATCGATGCATCCCTATTTGTAATGATTGATGTAGTAAGCCATCTGTTTAGACTTAGAAAAGCTGCTATGGGATGTTTTGTTGAAAGCCAGGGGACACGCACACATAATGAACTGTTAATGTGATGTATCGTTTACATAGGCATGTCAGCATCACTACTGTTCAACACCACACAATAAAACAATGTAAAAAAAGAAATGGAACAGGCCTAGATCAAATATTCATGCAAGATTAAGCCTGAAGCCGCCATTACCTGAGATGCCCTTAGACGAGAATCTCTAAAGACCCCCATTGAAGGAGAAGAAGCATTAATCCTATCAAAACATTTATGTACTGTTATGATTGATAGAATGTGGTACGGTTGCATAAGATCAGATGCTTAAAGTAAATAAAATCAAATAAAAAATAACTTTAAATGTGTATTTTGAAAGATGGATGTGAGCCATACTTAAAAACAGAATGTCATATCCAGAAAATCACATCTAGATCAGGGTCAGTAGAAAAACACCCCACAACACCCTAGAAACCTATACACGAACACCCAAGAACCTTAGAATACCCACAATAAAATCTTTGGTACAACATCTTGCAAAACTGCATTGGAATTTTTCTTTAAAAGCAACGCACATATTTTTAAATGCACCAACTGTTATCTTCCTAACTTCCAGGACAAATATCAATGTAAAATTAATCTGCTGCTTTTACATTGAACTGGTATTAATGTGAGAATGCCACAGACCACAGAGAGAGTTCACTCAAACCTAAATTCCTTCTGAGAACATATCAAACTCAATTCCTGCATGTCAGCTGAAAATAATAAAGGCCTGTTCACATCAAGAACAATAACTTTGACTCTAAATGAAGAGAAATGTTTAACAATAAAAACTAAGAGGAACAATATTGTTAGGATCACTTTCAGAGCATTTCTTCCAGCTGATGAATGATTAAATCCATTTGACTTAACGCAACATAACTGCAGAGCAAGCATACAATACACAGTACATTATAGTTATTTTTGAGATTTCGTAAGACTTCATACAATGTGATTTATACTAAAATGTATGTTTTTTAGAAAAAAAAAAAAGACAGTCCATGTAACCAGTCCATCCCAATCGTACCTGTCAGTGGGGTGAAAGTGTACGTTTTATCTCAATTCATACAAGTTCACCACCTATTTTTCAAAATAAAATAAAATAGTTACCAATTTCCATGAGAGGCTGTTGTCCAATTTCCTACTGTACTTTGCAGAACACAAAATAAGATATTTTGAAGAAAGGAAAAGAAAGGAAAGAGTAAATTAGGACAGAATTATCATTTGAGTAAACTATCCTTAACCAGACTCTAAACCCTGCCAAAATTTATATTAATTGCTAATTAAGTTTCAATCACAAATGTTTACCAGACAATTTAGTCTGTACAATTTTGTGTTCCACTGATGAAGAATAGCAACAAAACACTCCAAATACAGCTGCACTTACAAGACAAGCTTGTGTAACAAAAAAATCCACGTCATTCTCTGTGGATAAAGCAATAAAGTGTCAATGTGCATCCTGTGCTATTCATTTTGTTGCAACAACACTAAAAGCTTCCTGTGTATATCAGGAAGTTTATTAAAAGATAGAATTATGAAACTGCCCAACTTATCCATTATCTCTGCCCTAAAATGACAAGAATGCACATCACATCAAATCATCATTTCATCACCTACCAAACTCTTAAGTAGAAACTTCCCAAAAGTAGTTGAAGGCAATGATAGCTTCAGCTGGTCATAAATGTGCATGAGTGTTCAAGTACAAACATTCCACGACTAATTGTTTAATCATACAGTATATAGAATAAGATGCTGTTAATATACAGCCGGTTTCACACACACCCTCCAATAAGAGCTCAGGCAGCTAAACACAGCACATGGCACAACAATGCACTGACATTTGAAATGTGTGCAAAGGCATGCGATACATGAATATAATTTAAGAATAGATGTTAATAAGAATTGTGCATGTGTAAAGAGGAGTGTGTACAAAGGTCTGTGGGTGCAGCGTGAAGGGGAGTGTGTGTGTGTGTGTGTGTGTGTGTGTGACTGTCATGTGAATAAGAGGCAGTGCATTCCTTCACGCTGAGGCGTGTAATCTCTCTAAAAACCCCACCTCAGCGCTGAGAGAAGCCGATTATCAAACATCAAGTGTTTGATGCTGATCGACCCCCGTAAAGACCCTGAGCCATCAGTCTGATGACTGAGACCATACGGACACACCCTCATTTCTTGCTTTCATTTATGAGTGGTTTATCGTGCAGGAATATAATACAAACATATTGCTGCTCGATTCATGTTAAGATTCTAAAACAACCTTCAATCTATGTGTACAACTACATGCTGCAGTTATGATGCATGCAGTTTCATGAGCTTGTATCAACTGGTATATGCCACGGAATATTTCATCAAAATAATGTTGAAAAAGGAAAAGTTAAAGAAATAGTTCACCTAATAATAAACATTTGCTCAAAATTTACTTACTCTCAGGCCATCCAAGATGTAGAGGTTTCTTTCTTCATCAAAATAGATTTGGAGAAATGTAGCATTACATCCCTTGCTCGCCAATGGATCATCTGCAGTGAATGGGTGCCGTCAGAATAAGAGTCCGAACAGCTGATAAAAGCATCACAATAATCCACATGACTCAATCACTCAACATCTTACGAAGTGAAAAGTTGCGTGTTTTTAAGAAACAAAACCAGAGAAACAAAATCCAACAACATATTTGCACTTGTAAACGGTGCTTGATCTGTGCATATTTCTCTCCTGATTAAGACTAGACTTTCTCCAATAAATGACTCATATTTACTCAGAAGCAATGGTTTGAAGTTGAAAATGTCTTTATGGATTACCAAACATCCAGTTTTTCATTTCACAAAATGTTACTTGATAGATTAGAGTCATGCGGATTATTTGTGGATTATTGAGATGTTTTTATCAGTTGTTCGAACTCTCATTATGACGGCACCCATTCACTGCAGAGGATCGTTTTGGTGAGCAAGTGATTTAATGCTAAACGAATCTGTTTCAATGAAGATACAAACTTAAATCTTGTGAATTTCGTAGATACTAAATTTATTGTGTCCTATGCAATTTGGGTTTCGTAAACAGCATTCGACAGAAAGTGAAGTGAAGTGAAGTGACATTCAGCCAAGTATGGTGACCCATACTCGGAATTCGTGCTCTGCATTTAACCCATCCAACGTGCACACACACAGCAGTGAACACACACACACCGTGAACATACACCCGGAGCAGTGGGCAGCCATTTTATGCTGCGGCGCCCGGGGAGCAGTTGGGGGTTCGGTGCCTTGCTCAAGGGCACCTCAGTCGTGGTATTGAGGGTGGAGCGAGCACTGGACATTCACTCCCCCCACCTACAATTCCTGCCGGCCGGGGACTCGAACCCGTAACCTTTGGATTACAAGTCCGACTCTCTAACCATTAGGCCACAACTTCCCCAGAAACTGCTGTATGTTATTTTATTGAGCAAATTCGGTCAAAATTAGATAAGGGTGGGGTTGTGGGTGTTGTGTTCCTTGATTTACAAAAGGCATTTGATACACTAAATCACAATATTTTATCTAAATTATCACATTTTAATTTTTCGGAAGATACAATAAAATGGATTGAGTCTTATTTTACATCAAGGAAAGAGTGTACCCGGATTAATACATTTTCTTTAAGAGATTGTCCCACAGGGGTTCCTCAGGGGTCAACCCTAGGGCCATTACTCTTTAATTTGTATTTGAATGATCTTCCAGATAATTTGTCCTGATTTTAGATTGGTTTACTCAGTGCTGCTTAACATTAAATGTTCGTAAAAGTGCATGTATGCATTTTAAAAAGGAGGTCCAACCAGATATATTAGTTAATGGTGAAAAATTACAAATTGTACCAGATTTTAAGTATCTTGGAGTTATTTTAGATTCTCATTTAACATTTGAAAAGCATGTTCGAAAAATAGTTTGTGCAGTGTCACCTCAACTTAGACATTTTAAATTTCAACTGTCAATAGAAGCTTCAAGAGATTTTTTTCGATCTTTTCTCATTCCTCTTATTGTATTACCTCATGGTCACAAGCAGGAAAATCTACTCTTAGACCTTTATATACTTTGTATAAACGTGCTCTAAAAGTATTCGATAAAAAAAACGTGCAGGTATCATCATTGTTTGATTATTAATAAGTCATTTTTTTTTTTTTTTACTTTTGACAATTTTGTGTTTTATAATTGTTGTTTAATGCAAACAATCTTGCACCTTCACCCTTGAAGGAATTTGTTTTCTCTTGTACTGAGAATATAAGACAAACTTGAGCCTTATCAAGAGGTGATTGTGCAGTGAATTTTAGAGCTACTGATTTTGATCATTCAGCTTTCTCTGTAAGTGCTGTTAATAACTGGAATAATTTACCAATTACTAGAAGACAGTGTTCTACTTTAGCACGATTTAAGCTACATTTGAAATTATGGTTAAAGACGGGTCAGGTGTGTGACCATTGAGTATTTCTGTATTTTGAATGAAACTTTGGTGAGTTGCACATTTTTTATAATTGTTTGAAGGATGATGCTTTGTAGTATTTATAGGGGATATTTTGTAGAAATTTGGATTGTAGTTTCTATGTGGGGGATTATATTTTTTATCTGTTAAATTTTGGGGGGGATTTTACTGTAAATGGTATTATACTGATGTTTTTGTCACATAATTTGTTTTGTATTTTCCTGCCCAGGGACAGCAGATTTAGCTCTGTAGCTAATTCTGGGGCAGTTGCCTGACTGTCTATTGTCCCTGTCAAATAATGAATGAATAAAAAAATAAATTAAAAAAAAAGGCCTTTAACAGGATATTGCACCAACTATCAGGTTCCAGAAGCATTTTTAGCGATTAAGTATAGGCTAAACCCTTCAAGACAGACCTTCTTCATTCTCTCCTCCCTATCGTGACTACTTTCACAAAATGTATTTCTAAAGGCGGTTATAGATTTAGTAGATGAGTGTAAAAGCATCAGTAAACAAATGCAAATCTTTTTGTTGGACAAAACAATGGCTGAAAGAATCCAGGACGAGGCAAAGAATGTAAAAGTTGTTAACTGAGAAACTAGGTCAACACTACTATGCATAATGTAGTAATGTATGTTAATGTGATTACAGAATTTTGCATTTTTGTATGAAGATCCCTGAGCTGGCTGAGAGTCTGATGTATGTGATCTTTTGTCTAAACATTTTGCAGACTTGTTTCTGACCCTCTTCTGATTTCAGTGTTTACGTCCCTGTTTCTATGTCAAAGGTCATGGATTGCATGACCCTGTGCGCCCCGGGTCACCATCCACAACGGCTAAAACACCTACAGCAGATCCACTCTTTTAAAATAGGTTAAAGCAAAAATCCTGCAATTACTTTCTCTCTTCATCACATTTATCTCATCGACCCATAAAACACTATTTTATCATTAAGCACAGCACAATTTCACATTCACAAGTTTCCCATTAACCTTGTTCTGAATTCCAGTTCCATTCATGCTCAGCATGTTAACGAGCTGTCATAAAAGCACAGCTCTCAAGAGCCAAGATCTGCGTGATTAAATGTTTTAAGAGCCATGTGACTTAGTAGATGTTATCTTTACAAACTGGCTGTTAAAATATGCCAGATTGATGATGGAAAGAAATAAACAAGCATGTTAAATCCAAAGGGACGATCTGCATTCTGCTAATATGCAGACAAGAGCATCTCTCTTTCTCTGTGTGTGTGTGTGTGTGTGTGTGCGCGTGCGTAAGTGGGTCAACCAGCTGGATTGAAATATCAGTATAAGAATGACTGAAACAAACTGAATTAAATCAGACAAATTAGAATGCAGTGTAGTTCTGGAGACTCTACAAACAGTGTTTTGCTGAATGAAATCGCACGTACAGTGGTTGGATCCGCTCCAGTGCTGATGTCTGATGGATGAGCTGAAGGGATGGGGCATCTTGTCCGGGATCAGACATCCTCTGCTCTGATTATAGTAATCCATCATGAGGAATGGGTTCACATCCACACTCTCATGCATGATCAGGTCGGACTCAATTCCTCAAGACAACAGCCGATCCACGACTGTACACCTCACATGGAGCTTGGATCCATCCCAGATATTCCCAGAGGAGATCAGGAACTACAGAAGCGAGTAAAACTAAAGCTGAAGCGCTCGTGCATGGTCAGAGATCAGTCCAATCAATGTCCGATGAAACACTTTTTGCAAAAATATAGGCTACAGGATCAACAATGTCTCAAAAGTGCAATTTCTAAAGAGTATATATTTTAGACCACATATACTGTATTTACTCCAAATCTTGATCGGTTAATGCAACAATAAAATACAGAACGAACGAGGCATCAGTTTATCAAATGTCCAGAGCGCTGAGTTTGGTCCAATATTATTTGCGAAGCTCCGAATTAGTGATGTGATTATTTTGTCTCGTTTGTGTCTCCGTGATATCATAAAACTCGTGCCGCGATATTAAACAGGGTCCTTTTTAAACGTTTAGTGTGCTCCCGATTATAAACAGCACACAAACGCGCGTTTAATGTGCTTGTGTGCGCCTGTTATTAATCCGCGCGGTTACCGTGTGTTCACGCGGTCGGAGCTGCTCAGAGTGTGAGAAGATCTTGACGAGAGCGAGCAGCTGTCTGTAGGTGCCGCCCATTAATGATGACGAGACGAGTGACTGCGTTCTGGCCACGCCTATATCTAAATATATGCCCTTTAATCTCCGCCCGCCTTAACGTCTCTGTCTCCAAAGCCCCGCCCACATCGCGTCTCTATCACTTTTTGTGAGTCAAACTATATAACTAAAGACGAGTTTTTTAGCTGGAAAATAAACAAATCAATTAATTAATAAATATAACTTTTTTTATAAAAAAAAAAATACTCCCCATAATCTGTCAGATATCACTGAACAATCTGTCTGTGACAAATCTAGACTCTCTAAACAAACAGCAAAATAAATTATTATTATTATTATTATTAAAATTAATATTATGGGCTAATAATTTACTAGTGTCTATTATTTCAATACTTTGGGCTTTTTACTCCCCAGCTCATTCATTCATTCATTTCCATTATCTGATAGGAGCTTATTAGCTGTTCTTACCAAACCATTCATTAGTCGGTATGTGCAAATTTAGATTCAGAAACAAGTTATTCAAAGTTTTCATTTCATTTAAAAAATTCTAAATCCGACATAAATAAAATAATAAGCAAATAAATAAACAACAAACAAACAAAAATAAATAAATTAAGCAAACAAACATTATCAAAAATGATGCCAAAACACATTTGGTTAATTTAAGTCCATGATACAATTGTTATTCCAGGACTACGGAGCCCCTTAGAGCTCATGGTGGTGGAAAGATTTCGGAGTGGGTGAAAAAAATTCGGGGTGGGAGGAAAAAATATTTTTCAAATCTTTTGCGTTCCCTCGCAAAACTTTGCATTCTCTCGCAAAGAGGGTGAAAAAGACCCTAAAAAAAAAAAGTTTCACCCACCCCGAAATCTTTCCACCACCATGAGCTCTTAGGGTCTCCGTACTGGACATATAATGAAAGTTTAAATATTTTTTTTTTTTTTTTTTTTTTTGTAGTTGATATGCTAAATGTGGCATATATTTCAATATTTAAATTTGTAAATTGTCAAAATAAATAAATAAATATTAAATAAAAAAACACATTTATTTAAAAAGTGTCAATTTAAACGCTGCACTGGGAGCAAGGAGACACAGAGATTCCAATAGCACCGTTTATTTAAAATCAACACACTGAATAAGCAGCTTGGGGAATAGACGAACAATACAGGACATGGGAGACAAGGAGACACAGGGCTTAAGAACACAGGGAAATCAACGAGGAAGAACAGAAACAGGTGTGGAGTAATTAAACACAGGGCTAGGGACTAATGAACTAATGATTACAGGGAACGAGGACAGGAACAGGAAGGCCAAATATGGACATGAGAGGCGGGGAAACACGAGGCAGTCTGACAAAAAGGGCATGCATATATATATACTATATATATATACATGCATATATGGTACTACAATGCGGTGTGAAATAATTCAATCCTTTAATACGATTTGACATTTGACTAAGTCAAGGTTACTGTTGAACGAAGAGAGTGTAATGTATGCACATCCAAAAACTTTGGCAGGTGCTCGATCATATGAAACACTCCACAGTCAATAAACAAAAATCGGCACACTGCCACTACTGCGCTCAAAAGTTTTCATTAAAATCACAATGTTTCGATCCTAAGGTACTGTTGAAATCACTTTATTTACACAGAACAGGGCTCTCAGCTTGAACCAATGGCCTAGTTCAAAATTACATATCAATGCTAAAATGATAAGTTCTAGTCAAAGGAATATAAAAGAATGGCATCTTCAAAACTCATTGTCAATATTTCACAATTTTTGAATTGCATAATGCACATCCTGTAAGTTTTGGTTTCTTAAACCAACTTCAGAATTCCTCCTTCTCAACTAGTTTGGCCCTTCTCTAGTTCTCTCATGGCTTATTTGTCTCTCTCTCCATTGCCGTTTTACTAATTTGCCTAATGTTATGCGGCTGAACTTTTGCTGAACCCCTAGAAGCAGTCAGCCTCACCTCTCAATGACCCACTCCATGACACCGATTCGCTTCCATGCCTTTCTCATCTGACATCACACAAAGGCGTTCCACCTTGTTCACCGGCCTTGCATAACCACACTCAGCAAGAGGAGTGCTTTCCTTTGAATGATGAGCTGAAATTTTCCAGAGAAACAGCCTCAAATGAGTCACAAAACAACAGCAACATCTTGGAGGAGGCTTAGTAAACTTTTGTAAGTGCATATATCACTCTTTCCACTGAATATCCAGTTTCATCTCAAAAGCTGATTCAAAAGTGTTTCCATACTAAATGTCATTGCATTAAATAACAAAATACCAAGTGGCATTCATTTTAAATAAAGTTTTAATGCAAAATGTTTCACAGAAAGATTTTTCAGACTGAAATGATAAACCAATAGATATGAGAAGTGAAGGCAAGATTGTGCTACTTTCTTGATCATGGTCCCATTATTGCAGAGCTGTCCAATCCTGCTCCTTGAGGGCCATTGTCCTGCAGAGTTTAACTTCAACCAACTCCAACACAGTTTCCCGCAAGTTTCTAGTGAATCTGAAGACCTTGATTAGCTGGTTTAGGTATGTTTAATTGAGAATGGCGCTAAACTCTGCAGGACAGTGGCTCTCCAGGAACAGCCCCATGAATTATTGGAACACACTTCATAGTTAATGTGATTATGTAGATACGCTGCTAAAACACTGTGAACTTGAGGGAAACTGACTACACACATCCACTAAAAATCATTGCAACAAAAAGCTGATTGAAAGTCACTGTAAAAACAAGTTTTGTTCTGAGAAAAGCTCTAGCATCAACTTTCTCTACAGCACTTTTCCTCCTCCAGACTTTCAATATATTGAGACCTGGACCACTCTACAACCACAGCAGTTGAATGCTAGATTAGTTGTAAGCATGTATTTCATTAATGCCTTGCTTTATTTGCAAATCCAATTAATTAATGCTTAATGCTGCGACCCACTCAGTGGCTCTTACAGTATGTGAAGTAAGTGAGTGAGTGTGTTTTTACGAGATTCATTTAGCATAAACTTAATCAGAGAGAGGAAATTTGGCGTGAGTTTTTGACTCACTGGGAATGATGGGGGGAAAAAATGTAATTGTGTTGTGAGAAATATCTTAATACTGAGAAACATGCGTTTATCCTAAACAGTTTCTTCATTTAAACCTCATTTACACATTGCAGATTACATAAGAGACATGCTCAAAACCACCCCACCCCCGTGCCAGGCCAGCCAGAGTTTGAGTGTGGTGATAAAGGGGGAATAAGGGGGTAAAGGTGGGTTTATGGGCCAAACTAATGGCAGTAATTGTGGATAGTACCTTTTGAGGGTGTTAAACTATTATTATAACCCACACTAAAATATATTATTTCCTGGAAGTTAAGAAAGGTGCCCTAAACCAGGACAATAGTGTTTGGCCTTTAACAGCACTCACAGGTTGTCGCCAGCCACATGCAGCTTTTTCAAATGCATTAGGTTGGTCTTTTCAAGGTTGCTGTCACTACCCAAATTAATTCTCAGAAGGTCTCTCCCTGGACAAGAATAAAAGATGTTGAACTGTGATGTTGAACTGTGAGACTCCTGGCAGACGACAAAATTATTACTTATGCCGAGAAAAATCTTAAAAGCTTTAAACCTTTTAAAAAATCATTTGGGTAACATGAATTGGGGGCTCGTCCGGGATCTTCGAGCAAGTTTAAACTTTTCATAAATCAGTCTAAATCTAGAATCTTAAAATTAATCTGATTAATAATCTGAAAAAGTCAAGTATTTCATGACTTTATGGTAATATAACTGTGTTATATAGGTTTCCTCAGCAAAACAGTCTCAGAATTATTAATTTATGTTTAAATGCAGTAACGAACAATTTCTGAGGGATTTTGTAATGTCTGAACGACAAATTGGAGTATTTCAACATCATTTGGGTCTGATTTCCTCCAACACCCATGCTTCTAAGCGCCACACAGTTTGTGTTGTTCTAATACCAATAAATCTCTTTTCATCTTTTAGTGCAATGCCAAAAGGAGGAAAGACTGAGGAAACTCTAGCTGTGAACTATGTCCGTAGGGATGAGCGCTGAGCTAATCTGCTCTTGGATCATTGAGTTTGTGCATTAGTTTTTAAGACAGGGTTTAACTAGGCAGGATGACACCAGGAATCTGGGATTGGTGATGTGGGAACCCTTTTTAACACATGAAGAACTGTGAGAAGAAAGTAAAAAAGTAAAAAAGAAAACTACAGCTACTGTAACCAATAACTACTAATATTTGAACCAGCACCAGTGTTACTGAGGTCCTGGATATATTTACATGTAAGTAGACTAAACTAACATATATACCAATTAAAATAAAATAAACCAAAATGAACTTTAAAATGTGAAAAATATATAAAAAAAAAAAAACAATATTTCTGTAATTTGTTTATTTTTTTTTTTTGATGACAGTAGTAGCTCTTACTTACAATAGATTCATTAATTATAACAATAACCTTTGGGAGGATTTTTATTTCTATGGTAAAGTCAAGGACAATGTTATTTTAGTATCTTCGAGATACATCATAGTTTTATTAATAGTGCAAATTATAATTTTTTTGTTATACTTACCAATTTTATTTTACTTTGTTTTAAATTTGACTAATTCTTTTAGGTGTTTTGTCATTTTTATTATTATTAGAATTTTTTAGGTCACATTTTATTCTAAGGTCCATAAACCATCTATAAACCATCATCTATGACGTTTGCCCCAATAAACTCGTAACTAATTATTAATAGTTAGTAAACTAGTTGTTAAGATCAGGTATTGGGATGTAGAATATGTTTGTTTTAATGTTTATTGCATGTCAAATAACAAAAATGTGGGTTTATTTTGATAGTTAAGTATAATAACCCTATTCAAGGGTTAGGTTAAAAAGTGGAAATTGGCACAAATACCTCCCTCTCACACTGAAAACTGAGAATGTTAGTAGTATTGGGGACACTTCATTTGATGTCCATTTGATTTCGCAGATACTATTTAAACTAAACTGAGCTAGACAATGACATCTCTGAATTCAATAATGAAATGCCTTTAACTGAAAATTGAGTGTTTAATCGTATTTTATACATTACTAACATTCTATCCTCCAATTTGATACTGTTAAGTGTTTTGACATGATCTGTATTGTTAAAAGCGCTATATAAATAAAGGTGACTTGACTTGACTATTGGAGTGGGTCGTCAGAACATCACTAAGTGCATCAAAGCTGTAACAGGCAGTTTAACAGGGTGGTGTGTTTCATAAATCTACACAAAAAACAGACCTCCACATGGCCTCACATTGTACTTTTATTCTCTCTGACCCATCATTCCTCAAACACAGAGAGGCATGGCCCCTTTAATGTGCCCTATAGAGCACGCTCAGTCATTTATGGCACACACTGTAGCTCTTGCAAGAGGTCTTTATGGTAAACGGCTGATGTACGGCAGCCATTACATGCTGTAATGACCAATATACACCTTTAGCCAAACAGACTTTCTTTGAAAAAGCATATGTCACAAAAGTACTGTAGGCCCCGTTTACACTTGGTATTAAAGGGATAGTCTATCTAAAAATGAAAAGTCTATTATTTACTCACCCCATTGTCATTCCAAAACTGTTTTTTTTCCACACCCATACACACATGGACTCACGCACGCACGCACGCACGCACACACACACACACACACACACGTTTTTTTCTATCCCATTACCCTAACCTTACCCCATAATCCTACCCCTCACACAAAACTTTCTGCTATTTTAGATGAAAAAAAAACAAAAAAAAACATTCTGTATCTATAATTATAAGCTGTTTTCCCCATGGGGACCAAAAACGTCACAAGGACAAGGATTTTGGATATTAAGATATTTTGAAGGATGTAACCAAACAGTTTCAGTTCCCATTTTTTCCTTCCACATAATGCCTGTAGCTCCAAAGTCATTGGGAAGAGAAACTGGTTGGTTACCAAAAACAATTATACATAAAATCATTCGTTTTCGTACAATTCCCATTGCAAAAATTGCCACCTCATAAAATAGCTACATTTTCTTATGAGATCAGGTTGAATGCCATCATGACGGACTGTAATTTTGTAAAGAAAGCTATCAAAAGGTCTACAGTAGATTAGACGCCAACTCTTATCCTAGAAATCCATTGTCCTGCAGAGTTTAATCAAACATACCTGAACCAGCTAATCAAGGTCTTCATGATCAGTGTTGCCAACTGCTTTCAATTGAAAGTAGCTAAAACTGGTATAAATGTCACTAGATGACATTATAATGGCAAATTCACTGATCTATAGACCCTTTTAATGCCGACGTCACATTACGTCACAGCGCTAGCTGGAGGCAAAACAAAGGTGGCTAATTTAAACCTGCACAGATTCGGCTATACAAGGAACTAAAAATATCACCTTATTGTGATGTTGGGTGCCCGAATTGATGAAGGAAAGGCTCCAATTTGACATTTTATTGCATATCTGCTGCCACTGCCAGACAAAAAACCGACGACAGCTGTGGTTAAACAAGATAAAACGAGCGGACTGGACAGAAAAGATCGGCAAAAATGCTCGCATTTGCAGCGCACACTTCTTATCAGAAGAGATTAAATAATGTATTGTCTTTTGTTGTTATGGGTGCGATTTCTTATGCATCTCACTATGCCGTGTATGAAATAATGTCTGTGTGAATGTGTGTAAAACAAAAAACTGACGATTGCTGGAATAATAATGTAAAAATAGTTGCCTGCTGAAATTGAAAAATATATACATCTTCATGACTAGATAGACACGGTGAGTTTGTCTTAACTATACACATTAGATGTGAGTCACTCAACCGGCAGGGATCCTGCCAGATCGTCCATCCTTTGAGTAAAAGCATGGTCGGCCAATCTGGTTTCATCCGTTAAAGTTAAACTTTTCAAATAACAATCGCGGTCCCGAGTAACCTTACATATGCAGGTAAAATCGGAATTTCTCCAGTTATTGTTAAAAAAAACAAGCTAACAAACTTCATAGCTAGCGTTAATGAAGCGGTCAGTGGAATCTTTCTGCCTCCAGCTAAGCTCCGCCCACAGAAAAACGTCACAATGTTTACTAACAGAAAAAGGGTCTATATAAAGATGAATATTGATCAGTGGGCAAGACAAAAACTTAGATAAGGTTTGTCCAAGAAGTTGCTATATTTGTTTCTAAACTTTTGAAAAAAGTCTCTAAAGGGGTGGGGAAGTAACTAAATCGCTAAATTGGCAACACTGTTCAGGATTGCTTGAAAATCACGGAAGGTGTGTTGAAGCAGGTTGGAAATAAACTTTGAAGGACGGTGGGTCTCCAGGAGCAAGGTTGAAGACTATAATGAAGGTGCATCAGAACAGAAATTTAGATTTAGTTACAAAATAAATAGCTAGTTTAGTATTATGAGGATATATGGAAAAAAATAATGTACCGCAGTCGCAGACATTCCTATTCAGAACGGGATTAGATTTCTTACAGGACGCCCAATTTAGATGAAAAACAAATCTTTTTTTTTCTTTCTTTTACCAAGATTGTGTGCGAGACACAGACTTGTTCAATTCAGACGGGATTAAGATCACAAAGTACATCTGTGAAACATGAATCTGACCTGACCTCTTGGGAAACCAGTTCTGTCCAAATAGGGCAATAGTTGTGAGAGAGAAAAAGCGCAAGATTCTGGTTATACTTCAGTACTGTTTCAAACTGATCTGGCTAATGTAGCGGATTCACAAGATGTTAAGTTTTCTGAAGCACACTCACTCTGTCCATTCATCCATCTATCCATTGCAAAGTGGCTGCAAAAGCCCATCCCCGTGATGCTGAACTGGGATAAGCCAACATGCTGTCAAGAGCAGTGAAAAAGAAACACTCTCAGCTTGACTGCTGCTGGAGAAGATTAGATCATTGTGAGAATTGGATGGGGGGAGGGGGATGCTTTAAATGGATTTCCTGTGTGTGCTTGTGCCCTCTGCCTTATGACATCCCCCTGACATGACATGCACTTGAGACTCCCCCTGGGTCATGGAAACACATCTGATATACAGCACACAAACAGTAAAGCCCCTTTCACACTGCACGTTGGTCCCGGAACATTGCTGGAAAATTGCCAGAGTGCCTTCTGTGTGAACGCAACCACGACCCGGGATTGATTCCGGGACCAATCCAGGGTTGGGGACCTAGTAACATTGCCGGGTTCAGTCCCGGAACGAGCGCTGTGTGAACAAAAGCCGGATAAATGCCGTAAAGGCTGATGACGCGCGTTATCATGCGACTCTTTCACCAGGTGTTTTGAAGGCAGATCAACATTCACACAACGAAAAATGTGTAAACTGGAATGAAGCAGCGATCGAAGCTCCTCACTATCCGCGCTGAAGCTTTAGTTTTAGTTTTTTTTTTTCTTGTTTTTCGTTCGCCAGTTTAGTGAAATGGTGCGTGGCGCATTATATACGTCACATGATGACGTCACGTGTCATTCCGGAACATTTACGGCAGTGGGGATTTCTTTAAGACTGCAAGGGAAGCTCGGCTTCCCCTATAATGTCAAAAAATGAATGGTCAAACATGTACTATTGTGTTAACATTTTATTGATTAAAAATGCGTTAGAACACGTTCATCTCAGAGACGAGTTCGTTCAGAATCAGCTACAAATAGCAGGTGACTGGATTTCCTTCTCATATATTCCCGTAGCATCAGTGTATTTGCCTGTTGAAGCCCAGCGTCCATTGACTTCAATGGGGCTGCTTTGAACAGTTTTTTTCAGGGCTTCAAAACTAGACGGTCATTGGATAAATGCTGTGATTATGTCCCGCCCCCGGACGCTCAGCGTCTCTGGGGTGAATGGAGGAGTGGGCGGGACTGGACTCCGGGCTTCTGCGTGATGATTGGAGGGTTTGTCGAAAGACTGCATCTCCTTTTGATTGACAGCGATTGTGTCCTATAAGAAGTCGCTGATGCTGAAGCTATTCGAGCCAGTGTTGCCAACTTAGCGACTTTTCAGACCACCCTAGCGACCCTTTTCCCCAAAAGTGACTAGCGACAAATCTAGCGACTTCTTTGACAAACCTTAGCGAGTCTCTGTGATCGCTGGTACTACCGCAACGGCGCGAGGTGAGCGCGCACGCACGCACCTCTTTCTCTGTTCAGTGAGCGGCTGAGAGGAGCAGCGCATTCAGTTCAAATAGATATTATGTTGCTTCTCTAATTTTACATGCAAATATAGCCGAAATCACAGCACAGGAATTGTCTTATCTTGTATGTATTATTTGATTTAATCAGATGACGGCTCGATTATAAATTAGGATTTTTGTGCAGACTAACTTCTTGGGAGGGAGAGCTGGTTATGTATTCTTAAAGGGCTGCGTTTCAGTCACTATTTCATATTTATCCCGTTTACTGACAACATAAACAGTAAAATATATAAAGGAAAACAGTTTTATTGAGAATTTAGCTGCATTAAAATACAGTATGAGCACAGAGAGACAAACAAATGTAAAAGGCAATATGACGCGATGACGTAATGCAGGGCTCCAGACAAAAAAATCGAGTAAGGAGCCATTGGCTCCTATAAAAGAAAAACTTAGGCGCCAAATTATTTTTTTAGGTGCCACAGAATAAAAGTGGTTTATTTTATTATTATCATTTTATTTTTCCCCCCTATTTTAACATTTCAATCATTTTGTCATGTGTTTATGTCTTATCTTTTCTAGGCTTTATCAGCATTTTAATCCATCTTGTAGATGATCAGGTCGACCGGGGGACTAAGGTTCACTTAAAGTGTGAATTAAATGTCTTTTACAACTTGAAATATACAGTCACAAAGAATTGTTCGTTACACAGAATCTGTACCAATATCATGGACCATAAGCATCACTTGGCAACTGAGTGCAGTGCATCCTATAAATGTTGTCACGTCTTTCACACATTCAGTCTGTTTTTCTTCATTAGTAAAATGCAATTTTATAGGAGGAGTTGAATCATGTACAACAGAATAAGTAAAAATATTAATATGCAACAGTGCATGAATATAGCAAAACGCTCCTCTTTATAGTTATTTTTCTAGCTGACTGAGTTTATGGACACTGAGTGGTTATTCTGAGGTAAATGTATTACAATGCAATGTTTACAAGCTTTATACATTTCCTCAGTTTGAAACACTGAAACACAGCTTTTACATAAAACATTTCAGTAAGTTGTACTATAGGCTTTCTTATTGCCTACCTTTTGATCATGTTCATTTCATACTATAGTAGTAAATCGAAATATATAATGGGTTCACTTGCTGCTTTAACTGAGGTGCTAAAGAGATCGCGCCTGAGCATTAAGTGCGATACTCTCCGCTCGCGCGATCCGGACGCATACACGGACCGTGTGGACGCGGGGTACTGGTGTTTATATTACCGACAGTGTGCGCTTGTGGTCCGCATTAAAGAGCACCCAAACCGCATCATTTGAATTTCGTAGCATTTTAAAGCTGCTACTTTGTTTATTAAAAAGTAAGATAGCACAAAGCTTTTTGCGATTACTGGATGGCAAGTGCGCTTCAAATAACAGGAAGTCCATGCATTAACAGAACACAGCATATAGACTAAGATCTCGATAAGAAGATCGACCGGACAAGTGTAAATGCATCTGGTTGTTGAAACCACATATGGTAATTTTACTCCTCCCATAATATTAAAATAATAGACGTGTGAGAGCGTTTTATAGGCTATATGGCATGTTATAGTCAGATATGACAGCGCAATGCAACAAGCATCACCGCGGATGAGTAGCGGAGTATTTCTTCAGCAAGCGACGCGCAAACTGAATGAACCTGAAAGTAAGTCGCAGACGCTCAACACACAATCTTCTTCATTAAAAGTAGCGAGACTAGTCTATCTTTCCAGTGCTGATGCCGCGCGCTCTCTTGATATTGAAATTAGCTGATAATTAATAAAATTATCCATTGCTTTCATTGACGTGAACTCCGTTATATTTGCATATGAAGCGGGAATTGAAGAACGGATTTATATCCGTTTTGCGAAGACACATTTATGTGGCCAAGTGTAAATGGGGAAACATTTTAACAAATCATATAGATATCCGATCAGAGAAAATGCATGAAGTGACCAGGTGTAAACAGGCCCTTTCAGGTCTCTCTCACTGCGTTCAGCAGACTGTGTGCGGCAGAGATGAGGACTGTTTGAAACTCTTTTCCAGTAAAACTTTGATGCGCATCGTCTTATGTAAGTTTAATACGTGAACATAACAAAAGATGTGAGCGCAAAACAATCGGGAAAAAAGTCCTTTCATGCAAATTATATATAGTCGCCAGTGGCGACCTCAGCAAAAATTTCACTCGCAAGTTAATATTTTTGGTCGCAAATGCGACCATTTTAGTGCAGTTTGGAGCCCTGTAATGGATATGCTAATTAGCGCATGACGTCATCTGGCGACATTTAGCGACTTTTCAAACTGGCTTTAGCTACTTTCCATCGATAGAAGTTGGCAACACTGATTCGAGCTCAGTCCCATAGTGGATTTTGCAAGTGTAGTCAAAAGACAAACTGCTGCAACCTATTTCTTGATATTTGCTTGGAGAAATTGCTGGCCAATTTTCATTATACATTTCACACAATTATACACCACATTCCTTGTTTCAGTTAAACCTAATTCCCACATTTCCTCCATCGAGTTTAATGTTTTTAGATCGTTTGTTCATTCATTCATTCATACAGTAGGCCAGGCGGTGAACTAGCCAGCTAGCAAACTGCACACGATGGCAGAATTTACGTATAAATAAATGGACAATTTTTTATGATGTAGGCCGAAAATGAGCTTCCCCTCTTTGAAAGACCAGCAGCCGCCACTGATTTACGGGTTGTGTGTGAACGCGCGCACAGATTCCGGAAAATCACTGGCAGTGTGAATGCAGCAAATCTAACGACCCGGGAACAATTGCCGGAACACATTACCCATGTATTTTCCGGAATCTCTGTGTGAAAGGGGCTTAAGTGTGACAGAAGCCACTTTTCCAACAGGAGAACCGGAGCTGGTTTCCAATATGCATCATTTCCACAAATTTCCACCGTAGAAAAAGCAGTTCTGGGTCAGAAAAATAGGCTTCACACCGACCCACTAAAATCTGCTAGTCACGAACCAGGAACCACTACAGTCTGTCACCAAGTACAGTTTTCAAAACAGGAACAACTCACTCTGGAAAGACTGATGCAAAACTAGATTAATCCCATTATAATCAATGAAGTTGCTGTTTTTATATGTGTCACATTATGCAAAGACTCAGGACACTTACAATAAAATTGTTATTCTTAAAAATCTGTGTCTGAATTCATATAAAGTTTATTTGTTACACACCATGATACCTGAATTTAACTTGATCAAAAACCTGTTCTACACAATCTACTACATGCCTTCTTCTCATACTTTTCAAAGGCCAGACATCCATCCATCCATTTTCCATATAGATTATCCTTGCAGGGTTGTAGGACTTTTCATAGACCTTGTAGTATAATTTAAAAAATGCTCACCTTTACATGTCTATTTGCTTATAATGTTTTTATAAAATTATATTGTTATTCATATTTCAAAATGAACATTTATGGGACCTAAGCAACTCTAATTTAATTTATTGACTTGAATGTTTATATATACGTATAGATTTTTTTTTTTTTTTAGAAAAATTGTCAAAATTTAAGAATCAAACATGAAACATCAGGCTTTTGAGGAATGTTGCATTACAATACATACGCCCCCCCCCCCCATTTTAAAACTACAATGCTTTGACAATAAAACTAAGCATTTAAATATGATCTTATTAATTGATATATTATTGAGAGATATAGTGTTACAACTTATATTTATATGCATTTTATGTAAGTAGTCTGCTATTTTGTTATAAGAAATAGGCTAAAAATATCCATATGAATAACAACATCTGCTATAAATTTTTCTTAAGTTTGGGCCTCTGAATAAATTTTCTGTTATTTACTTATTTGCCAAGTTAGAGCTCCCTATTGTCTCTATAACACACTATATGGAATATAAAATCCTGATGTGTCAAATATAATACAGAACATAAAACATATGAAAACGTTTAAGATGTTCTTTTATATTTTGTCAATAAACCTGCGTTTAAAAATAGATCTTTTTAACTATTATTTCATATGTCAGGTTTTAAATGAAAACACTCAGTCAATTGACTTTTGATCTGAAATTATTTTCTCAAAACTTATAAGTGTAAACAAAGATTGTGATACGCTACATTTGTCATGTTATGTCATTGTTCAACAGTGAAGTATGTAGACACTGGTCTGTTAATTACTATTACAATTAATTACCATTCTCACTCCTGAGAGCATCTGATTGGACAAAACTAAGAGAAACGCTACATTTAAAAAATGTTTATTCACTAAAAGATAACTCAACTTTTAGGCGTACACCAGCATATAGATGTTAGACTTAATTCTAACAGTCATGAACTAAAAGCCACTCCAGTTTAATTTCATCAGGAGACTTTTTCCCCATTTTGAAAACTACAAGAAATTAGCATTAAAACTTAACTAGAATCTACAAGTGCAAATTACGGGACACTAAAATTAGACTGAAAATTACCTACACACTTGGCAGTGACAAAACACTTAAATGCATATGACATTAAGCTGATATTCACAGTAGCACTGATGTCTCTATCTTGTGTGTGTGTGATCTGGATGAGTGTGAGATGTGGAAATGAGCCTGTCCCGTCAGAATCAGTTCAGATGCTAATAGCACATCAGAAATCTAGCAAACAAAGCCCCATCACTGCCCCATGACAAATACCACAGAGCCCGGGGGGTGTTTGTGGGGGACGGGCTGGGGATAATGAAATGGATAACTTCCAAACCTCTTCATTAAAGAGAAAAGAAGAAGATGAGCATATCAAAAAGAAGAAAGAAGAGGAGGAGGAGTGTGTGAGTGTGTGTTTGTAGTAAGAATGTGTGTAGTGTGGTCTTCTAGCTACAGAGCGAGCTCATCCTGGACCATCGAAGTACTGCGTATAGACTTACTATGTCTTCTTCTGTTTTAGTGTCTAGTAAATTAATTTAGTAGACTAATTTACATGACTCGCATTCATGACGCGCACTTAACTGCAGGACACTTGAGTTAACGGCCCCCCTGAAGCCCATCGGGCATCATGTTGGGGGTCACCATGGTCCTTGATTAGCATTTAAATGTCTTTGATAAGAGCTGAGAGGACACGGGCCGCTATATCAGCAGATTTGAGCCGCTCCAAACACACTCTAGTATTCATTAGCTCATTCTACTGACGGTGAAGCTGATCATTAGAGCAAATAAACCCATCACACACAGAGTGAACCCCGGCCGATCACAGCCACTGATAGAACAGAGAGAATGAGAGATGCAGATAAAGACAAGAGAGCGAGCATGTTTAAATTGAACCGGGAAGGACAACTCAGTGAAACCAGGTTGTTGCATGGGGGAAGGCTACTTTTAAAAAATGTTATGTTCGGACAGACACAGATGCACAAACATGCCTTTCCCCATACGGCAAAAAACAAACAAACAATCAAACAACAACAACAACAACAAAAAAAAAAACAATAGCAGTGAGATTATTTTTTTTTTATTTTTGGAAAAATTAGAAATTTAAAATATATTTAGTTTCATATTTATATAATGTATTATCTTCATATACAAAAAAAAAAAAAAAAAAAAAAAAAAAGATTGTATTTCAGGGTCAATAAATCAGTAGGCAATATCCCACTAGAGATCCAAACTAGATTTATTATGATTTATAATGATATATCATACATGTTATATAACAAATATAACACAGTATGTGAATGTCATTTTTGGATTGGATATATTTTGCTGTATGAGTCCCAAAAAACAAGACCCTTGACTAATTGGATCTTGACCCCTTTGTATTTTTGTTTGTTTGGTCTTCCTCATTATAATATAATTTTAAACAGATAAAAGTGTATCTGGCAACATTTCATTACGTTGGTTGCTGTAAATATAGCAGCAGTTTGAATGCATCACATTGTAAGTGCAATGCTGTACCAGGTGAGCTATAAAGCAAGTTTACTATGTCAGGAAAAAAAAATTAATATGAAGCTTTAGGCTCTAAAGGTTATGTGATGTAAACATCAAACTGTATTAGTTTACAAGTCATGCATTATGGAAAAAGGAACTCTGCAAAAATAAGTTTTTATTGTTAGTTAATCTTTCCTGTAATAATTTGTGTTTTACTGCCACAAGTGTTTATTTCAGCTGGAAACGGCAGTAAATTATATTTTGGAGTTTTGCAAAAATATAATAATGTTAAAATATAATTGCTTGTTGTCCTAATGATTTAAGACAACTGTTCTAGTTTCACATGTCGTGAATCACTCTGCACTGTTTCTTCTCATAAGTTTAACTCGAATCAAAAATATAACCATCTGTTGTCCTAATGATTTGTAATACAACTGTTCTAGTTTCACATGTCTTGAATCACTGCATTCTCTCTTTCTTTTTTTCAGTTTAACTCTAATCAATATTTAATGTTCATTTAGTTATTTGGTGCATAATCATGTAGTAAGCAGGATAATATACAGTCACCAGTTCCATTGCATTAATGCCCGGTTTTCTGAACATTATCCCTTTCATAATTTATCAGTAAACTGTAGTGCTTTCAACTCTCTGTAACATATTTAATCATATTTATAGCCAGTCTGCAGAATTTCTTTACAACCAGCACAGAAGGGCTGACGTTAACTAACATGCTTACACACACACACACACACACACACACACACCCTTTCAATGTACATTCCTCTGGGTGTGACTATTGTGTCTCTCTCAATGCAACACTGTGATGATATTTTAGAGTTTTAGGAGTTACATTAGTGCAGAGGGACGTGCAAGAGTTACAGCATAAGCACATATTCAGTCAGGCCTCACAAAGGTTTAGACAAAAAACCTTTCACAATGCACACACACACACACTGCTGACCTGTCACCATTAGATGTGTGACACAAAAGCAGATCATTTATCTACTCATCCTCATGAAACCTCCGCTCTGCTTTCTCACACACACACACACACACACACACACACACACACACACACACACACACACACACGCATGCTCTGACAACATGATGAACACACTCTCTTTATAGTTTTCACCATGTTGTGTGGTGTCTACAGTGTGAGCGTTAGAAAGACTATGAAACATAAGCTCCTCTAAAACTACTACGAACGAACACTTCTCTTGTTCTAGTGAATAAAACCACTCATCAGCACAGGCTTTGGTTTTACAGGAACAATCTGTGATTGAACACCGGGAACATGGATGACTACAAGGCTGCATCTTACAGCGTGCGCAGAGCGGTGAAGGAGGCGAAGTAGCGCTACAGGAGGAAACTTGAGTCGCAATTCCACCATGACGGCTCTAGGAGCCTGTGGCAGGGACTCAGAACCATCACGGACTATAAAACACCACCCTCCAGATCGGGGAATGCGGACGCTTCTCTGGCTGACGAGCTGAACACTTTTTATGCTCGCTTCGAGGCTGCAGCTAATCACGCTAGCGGCGCTAGCAGTGCTAACCGCATGCACGCTGAGAAAGCCGATGAGGACAACGTGTTCACCATCACGGAGCATGACGTGAGGAGAGCATTCAGGAGAGTGAACATCAGGAAGGCAGCAGGACCAGATGGCATCACAGGTCGGGTTCTGAAGGCCTGCGCTGACCAGCTAGCACCGGTGTTCATTGTGATCTTCAACCTCTCCCTGGAACAGTCTACAGTCCCCTCATGCTTTAAGCAGTCCACCATTGTTCCTGTCCCCAAGAAACCCCAGCCCACCTGCCTCAACGACTATTGCCCTGTAGCCCTCACATCAGTGGTGATGAAGTGCTTTGAGAGACTGGTCAGAGACTTCATCATTGCATCATTACCAAACACACTGGATCCACTACATTTTGCATACAGACATAACCGCTCCACGGAGGATGCCATCTCACACCTCCTCCACACCACAACAAGTCACCTGGACTGCAGAAAAGGGATTTATGTAAAAATGCTGTTTGTGGACTACAGTTCAGCATTTAACACCATAATTCCCTCCACACTCACCTCCAAGTTGGAGGTCCTTGGTCTCAGTACATACTTGTGCCAATGGATCTCCAGCTTCCTGAAGGACAGACCGCAAGCCGTACGGATGGGTAAACACACCTCATCCTCCATCACCCTAAGTACTGGAGCCCCTCAAGGTTGTGTTCTGAGCCCCCTGCTGTACTCACTGTACACTTATGACTGTGTGGCCACTTCCAACTCCACCACCATCATCATCAAGTTTGCTGATGATACTGTTGTGCTGGGCCTGATCTCAGACAATGACGAGACGGCCTACATACAGAGGATTAAGAACCTGGAGAGTTGGTGCCAGATGAATAGTCTACACCTGAACATCAGCAAAACTAAGGAGCTGATAGTGGACTTCAGTACGAAGCAGGAGCGGTCATACCAGTCGATCACGATCAACGGGACTCCAGTGGAGAGAGTGGACAGCTTCAGATACCTGGGTGTTCACATCACGCAGGACTTGACTTGGTCCTGTCATACCAGCACCCTGGTGAAGAAGGCCAGGCAGCGTCTGTACCATCTGAGACGCTTAAGGGACTTTAGACTTCCCTCTCGGGTGCTTAAGACTTTTTACACCTGCACCATCGAGAGCGTCCTGACGGGCAGCATCACTTCCTGGTTCGGGAACTGCACTATGCAGGACAGACGAGCCCTCCAGAGGGTGGTGCATCCACACTGAGCTCCCTGACCTGCAGGAGATCTACAGCAAGCGGTGCCTGACCAGGGCCAGGAAGATAGTGAAGGACCTCAGCCATCCCAACAATGGACTCTTTTCTCTGCTGCGTTCAGGGAGGCGCTTCCGTTCCATGAAGGCGAACACAGAGAGAATGAGGAGGAGCTTCTTCCCGCAGGCCAATCGGAGTCTTAACCACTCTCCACTCTAATCACATCACCCCACACATTCACTTGCACAATTTCAATTACAATCTGCACTAATGTCAGTCTCAGTTGTAGAAGGTTACGTGAGGATAAATGAGTGGGATTTACATACCATTTGTCTTTAGTCTTCCTTTTACTCACTATACACTTTACTGCACTGCACAGCACACGGACACTTTATCACTGACATACACTTTACTTTATTTTTATAGAATCTATATAGAATCATATTCTATTTTTATTCTTCATATTCTATTTTTATTCTCATATCTATTTTTATTTTATTCTATTTTATTTTATTGCTAGTTTATTTCTATATATATGTTTACTGTACTTATTTTCTATTTGTATTTTTGTAAACTTGAGGTTTTCTTAATTTTGTTGGACAATTTGTTGGACAGTCGTACAATACATTTCACTACATGTCGTACTATGTATGTATATGTATGTGACAAATAAAATTTGAATTTGATAACTTTAGGTCTAACCACAGAAAATAATTTAAACTCCCTGAAACCCTTCTTTTTGTACAAAAAAAAGTGTTTATAGCAATGCACTTGGAATGCCTAACATATGGGGTATGTTGATTGGATGGTTTAATAGCAACAATGTAATGTTTGTTTTAAGTATAAGCACTCATATAAATTTTCCATTCAAAACTGTGGCATTTTCTAATTCTTTCTTTGAAATGGGTGTACATTTCTTTGTGGACAAATTTCTGGTTATGTTTGTAGTTTCTTGGCTTTACGTGGTGATGTTAGGAGATTAAATATTGGCTAAAACTTTGCACAGACACAGCTAGTAAGTGATTCTGTCACACTAGACTTACGTTACATATAATATTTACAAAACAGGCTCATTGGAAAACATGCCTGTGCCGATATTTCTGTGAAATGATATTACATTGTTTCTTCCATTATATTGCATATTAAAAGTGAGTTTGGTTTTATCCAAAACCGATAAACGTGAATCTGACAACATTTTATTATGTTGGTTGTTTTGTATGTATCGCGGCATGTTTGTAAATGAAATGTCCGGTGAGTGGCACTAGAAAGGTAATGCTCTATTGTGTTTGAAATTAATGTAACACTTACACATAACCCTACCCCAAACCTAACTGATAGTGTTAACGAAAGCAAATATTAGATAAAAACACATTTGCTGAAGCAACCATGAAATTTTAGCTAGCTTCTACAAGTCTTTGAGTTCTTTTATTGAGTATATTATCTGTGTTTGACAGGACTCATACCCAACCACTCTCCATTACAAGAACAATGCTTTACCAGGTGAGCTACCAAGCAAGTTTGTGAGAGAATATGCAGCTGGTTATGTTATACAAATTAAAAAATAGATTAGTTTACATATCCTGCACTATGGTAAACGTGTTTTAAGGTCATAACACAGTATTTAGCAAGGAATCATATTAAAATAAGTCTTTATTAATTGGCAATCCTCCCTGTAATCAGCATTTGTGTAAAAAGGAATAAAAGTTGTGTTTTTTTTATTACCTCTAGAGTTCACTTCAGCAGGAAACTGCTGTTTTTACCAATATGTTGCAATATTTCATGTGTATTATTGGTCACACAGACTGTAGAAAGGTCATGTGGCATGGTCACACAAAAGTATATGCATCAAGTTTTCTAAAATCTAAAAAGAAATTAATGGTCTTACGCATACACACACACACACACACACACACACACACACTGAATTGAACACCAGCATCAGTAGTGAGATCATTCCAGCATTGACAGAACAATATAGCAGCTGACTGTGTGGGTATATTTGCAGGCATTAAATCAGGATAAGAGCTGTCTGTGTGTGTGTGTGTGTGGTACTCCCAAGATCTTCTGGAAAAACTGCCACACTAAATCAAACTAGCACAATAATTACATGTTAATCACTTTTTTAACCAGCCTCCTGTTTTCCATTCCCTTGTTCACTTCTCTTCCTCTGCCTTCCCTAATTCTTCCCCTTTGGCTGGAAAGAGAAAGATGGCAGGAGTAAGAGAGAGATAGTCTGAACAGCTCCACTTGGATAAATGATTTCCCAGAGTGCGATCTAAGGGTAGCTGGAAAACTCTAGCCCACTAAATTTGTGTTTCTTTATAATTGTAAGCTACTTTGTTAATTTATTCCTTTTTGAACATACTGTATGAAAAAAACAATTGTTGAAAAACTGATAATGCTCTTGCAGAAAATGACCAGTACCTTTTCTTTTTTAATTCCTTTGAAACAAAACACAATGCCAATTTAAAAAGACAAAATACATATATATGATTTACTATTTGATTATAATTGTAATTTAAAAAATACAATTACTGATCATTGGTTAAAATGTACTGGATGTATACCACATAATTTAGATTTTGTAAACTTTGTATACTGTCAAGAAAAATTATAAAGCTTGTATATCTATGTGTGTTTTTGCAAATGTGTTTATTAATGTAATAGTTGATCCTGGGTGTTTAGCGTTTTTATGTGTGTATCTTCTTAAACTGTGGGAAACAGTGGCGATCTAACACGCACACACACACACACACACACACACACACACACACACACACACAAACACACAGACTTATGGCCAATAGAAGCTCAAATCACTAAAGATAAAGATTTTTCATGTATTACAAACACTAAGCCATTGTGACTTTTGGATACTCCATATCTCAGTCACTTAATATTATTTGTTTATATCAAGCTGGCGATTTTCCTTTGACTACTTTTATATTAAGATAATTATGTATACCCTGTGTATTTACAGTTTTTGCCTATTGCTTACATACTTTTTGCAGAATTTGGCTCATTATGTCAAAACTCTACACACAAGCCAATCAGACATAGCACATGGAGATTAACAACTCACATCTATGCCAAAATGAAACACTGCAATCAAAACTTAACACTCCTTTCTAAGAAATTTAATTCTTGCAACAAAACCATACACACACGCACCATTTGAATTACTCTTTCATATCACCAGCAACACACTGATGGGCTTTATATAAAACACTGCAGTCTTTGTGTTTCTATTTTTATTGTCATTTTCTCAGTTTCATTCTTCTGTAAAACTCAAAAGTAGAATTTCTGCAGTAATCAAACAAGAGTTTTTACAAAAAAACAAACATTCTTACAGAAATAAAGAAAAATAGAAAATCATATTTTGCTTTGTTGCTAAATCATCAAATTTAGCAACAAAACAAAAGTAAAAAAAAAAAAAAAAACAATTACTGGATAAATTGGTATTGGAGGAAAAAAACATATACTTGTTTTGTGTGTGTGTGTGTGGTGGGGGGCTGGGGGGCTTATGGATCCCTCCTTCTGTTCGGATCTGGCCACAAGACCTCGTCAACATCACAGGCGATGTCCTCGCGGGCTAGGCATCGGGGAAAATATCGCCTTGTGTGCCGAATCCACCTTTGGATTGATCCCACCTCAATGTCTCCGCATGCCTCTTTCATTGCTTGCAGAAGAGTCTTGCTTGCTTGTGGTTGCTGATCATATACTTTCCACCACCACGCAGAAAATAATTCCTCGATTGCATTTAGAAAGGGGCTGTAAGAGGGCAGGTATAAAAGTGTGAAATGGTTATGGTTGTTGAACCAATTTCGGACCAGAGCAGCCCGGTGGAAACTAACATTATCCCAGTTGACAAGAAACCTGGGCTGCTGTGGTCTGTCCTGCACAACTGCATGTAGTGCATCTAGAAATGCAATGATCTGTCCTGTATTGTAGGGACCTAGAGTGGCATGGTGATGCAGGACTCCTTGGATACTAATTGCAGCACACAAGGTGATATTTCCCCCACGCTGCCCAGGGACATTTACAACAGCCCTTTGTCCAACTACGTTATGGCCCCGACGCCTGGTTTTGGCCAGATTGAAGCCTGCCTCATCCACATAGATGAACTCATGTGGCAGTTCGCCGGCATTAAAATCCAGAACTGTCTGTAACAGAAAATATTGAATAGTGTTACTGAAAACACATACAGTAATTACAATGTCTATATTTTCACACAAGTAGGGGCTGGGTTGGGTCAGTGTAGACAAAAACTACAAGCTACAGGCAAGGCAGGTGGCAGCATAAACCCTCATTCCCACATCACAATATATAGTATGTAAAGTAAAGTGACACATACCTGCACACAATCATGGCGCAGATCCTTGACCCGGACACAGTTCCTCTCAAATGGCACCCTGTACAGCTGCTTCATTCTGAAGTTATGTTTCTGTAGGATGCGACTTAGTGTAGAAATGCTGACCCTGTTTATATTGTTGAATACGTTTCTATTTGCAATTATGCGTTGTTGCAACTCACAAAGTCAGATTGCATTATTTTCTCACACCATTTCAATGGCAAGCTCTTGTTGTTGAATGAAGAGCTGTTCCCTTCCACCTTGAGGAGGTCATCCAACCATTCTGTAGAAAATGCCACCTCAAGACGTCATTGGTTAGGTTCTTTTTCACATACTGTACTTTCAAACTGTACACAGTACTGTAACATCACAATGGTATTCCTTTACATATACTTCACAGCACTACCCATTTTTGTATAGTACAGTTAGTACAGTAATACTGTAATATGATACAGAATCATGTGACACACACAGTAGGTACATTCTGGAGTAGAAACTTGAAGATATACCTGTTCTCCAGTCGGAATGTCCTTATTATCGATGCTACTGTGTAGCGACTGAGGTTAGGGTGGACTCTTTGCCCAGCCTCCCTCATGGACAGGCCATGATTTATCACATGGTGCACCAGAGTAGCCCTGATATCATCTGATACACGTCTCCGCACTGGTCCTCGTCCTCTTCCACGTCCGACTCCTCTCTCTCTTTGTCCTCATCTTACTCTGACTCTCATTGCCTCCATGCTTGCAAAGTTCTCAAGATGGCTTACCTGAGGCCTATTTGTAGTGTTAAGGCTCAGACCGATTGGTGTTCTGTTTTCTGTGCAAGTGTTTTCAGGTGTGTATGTAAGTGCCTACAATTGCCAGATGAGTTTGTCATTTTGAACAATGATAACAGGTGATTTCGTTTTTGAACAAAGTGTCTAATGTAAGAAAACATGTGTAGTGTTTCGCAATAAGTTTGTTATAGAATTGCAAACAAAGTGCAAAGTTGACAATGTGTTTAAGCTATAGTTACACTGTGTTTAAGGTATGCTACAAGAAGTATAGGTATTGAGGCTTTGGTCTAAGCATTTGGTTTTAGTGTGTAAGCAATAGGAAAAAACGTCTCAGGTTACGTATGTAACCATGGTTCCCTGAAGGGAACGAGACGCTGCGTCCAGCGACGCTTTGCGAACGGGCGGGGTGACGTCACGACCAGGAAGTATATAAGCATGTGCGGCGGAGCCGGCGTCAGCTCCAAGTCATGAAGCAAGCGCGGGCAGGGATGCCAGAAGTGTGGCCAAAGGACGCAGCGTCTCGTTCTCTTCAGGGAACCATGGTTACATACGTAACCTGAGACGTTCCCTTCCAGGAACTTCGAGCTGCGTCCAGCGACGCTTTGGGAACGAGATACCAACGCCGCCAGACTGACAAGTCCCTGCCTGGTGTCAGGACAATAGGATAGACGAGCCTGGAGTGGCTCGGATGTCGAGGTTATAGAACCTGGCGAAAGTCAGGGGCGTGGACCACCCAGCAGTGTTGCAGATGTCCTGAACCGGGACACCTGCCCAGAAGGCCTTGGAGGCCACCACACCTCGGGTCGAGTGCGCTCTGACTCCCAGCGGCGGGGGACGCTCAGAGGCCTTGTATGCCAGAGAGATGGCATCCACTATCCACCTGCTAAAAGTGGGCTTCGTTGCAGGAAGACCCCTCTTAGGGGGACCATAGCACACAAGCAGTTGGTCCGATTTCCTCCACAGGGATGACCTGTGGATGCACGTGCCCAGTGCTCGCACTGGACACGTACAGTTGTGCTTCTCTTGGTCTGGCTCCCTGAAGGGAGGAGGACAGAAGGCCTGCAGTACGACTGGCTGTGGTACGACCGATGGGACCTTAGGTACCTACCCCACGTGGAGGTAGAGAAATACTTTCGCCATGCCGGGCGCAAAGTCAATAGAGGCCGTAGACAGGGCCTGAAGGTCACTCACCCTCCTCAAAGAGGTGATAGCCAGCAAGAAAGCTGTCTTAATGGTGAGGAGTCTATCTCAGTTATCTCGTCAATAGGCTCGAAAGGTGCCTTGCACAGAGCCTCCAGAACCACAGCCAGGTCCCACGTAGGACGCGGGAGCGTACCGGCGGCCTCAGCCTCAGCTCACCGCGGAGGAAACGTGTAACTAGGGGGTGTCTACCCCCTGTCTGGCCACTAATAGGGGCGTGGTATGACGAAATAGCTGCCACGTAGACCTTAATAGTGGAATGGGTTAACCCTGCGGAGAAACAGGCCTGCAGGAACTCCAGAACTGCACGAATCGGGCAGTTGACTGGGTCGAGCTGGCGGTCCCCGTGCCAAGAAGTGAAGAGCCTCCACTTCAAGGCATACAGTTTCCTCGTGGAGGGAGCTCTGGATTGGAGGATGGTCTCGACAACCTCGGTTGACAGACCGGAAGCTAAGAGCTGTGCCCCCTCAGGTTCCCCACAACTTCCATAACTCCGGGCGAGTTCTGGCCTGTGAGAGGAGATCCCTCCTGACAGGCACTTCCCACGGAGTGCCGTCGAGGAGAGAAATCAGGTCCGAGAACCATACTAGGCCCAGCCAGAACGGTGCTACTAACAGTAGACTGACCTCGTCCCGGCGCACTCTCGCCAGAACTCCCGGGAGCAGAGCGATCGGGGGAAAGGCGTACAGACGAAGCCTCGGCCAAGTCTGTACCATAGCGTCCAGTCCCAGAGGAGCTGGAGGAGCTAGAGAGAACCAGAGGGGACACTGTGCTGACTCTCGAGTCGCAAAGAGGTCCACCTGTGCCTGGCCAAAAACTCTCCAAATCTGCTTCACCACCTCGGGGTGAAGCATCCATTCCCCGGGCCTCGGCCCCTGTCTCGACAGGACGTCTGCTCCCACATTGAGATGCCCAGGAATGTGCATAGCTCTCAGTGATAGGAGCTTGCCCTGGGACCACACAAGGATCTGGTGTGCCAGCTTGTACAAGGGGCGCGACCGCAGACCTCCTTGGTGGTTGATGTAAGAGACCACTGCTGTGCTGTCGGTGCGGACCAGCACGTGGTGATCTCTCAGGTCCGGGAGGAAGTGCTTGAGTGCACGGAACACAACTAGGATCTCTAGCCAGTTGATATGCCACGTTAGGTGGCGAACACTCCACAGACCGCGGGCAGGGTGGCCACTCATGACCGCACCCCAACCGGTGAGGGAGGCGTCCGTCGCAAGCGAGACGCGGCGACAAGGAGCTCCCAGCACCGGGCCCTGAGACAAGAACCATGGGTTCCTCCACATGTCTAAGGCACGAATACAGCGGCGTGACACTTTGACAGCGCGAAGCGGGTTTCCCTCAGGGAGACCCCCCTGGTCTTGAGCCACCACTGTAGGGGTCTCATGTACAGAAGGCCGAACGGAATCACGTTGGACGCAGCTGTCATAAGCCCAAGCAGCCTCTGCCACTGCTTGACAGTGAGTGACTGGCCCTCATGCACTCTCATGACTGCTGTGAGGATCGACTCGATCCGAGCAGGGGACAACCGAGCCTGCATCGTGGTCGTATCCCACACCACGCCTAGATAAGTGGTTCTCTGAGCTGGAGAAAGCGCACTTTTCCTGGCGTTTAGTCTTAACCCCAAGTCTTTCATGTGGGCGAGAACGACATCTCGATGCCGAATCGCCAACCGCTCTGATCGAGCGAGGATCAACCAATCGTCGATATAATTGAGTATGTGGATGCCCTGCAGTCGCAACGGGACCAGTGCACTTGGTGAAAGTGCGGGGTGAGAGTGCTAGGCCAAAGGGAAGAACCCGATACTGGTACGCTTTGCCCACGAAAGCGAACCTCAGGAACTTCCTGTGAGAAGGAAGGATGGAGACATGGAAATAGGCGTCTTTGAGGTCTATCGTGACAAACCAGTCCGAGGACCTGATTTGAGACACGACCTGCTTGACAGTGAGCATTTTGAACTTCAGTTTTCTGACTGAGCGCTTCAGCAGACGCAAGTCCAGTATGGGCCTCAGCCCCCCATCCTTCTTTGGAACAATGAAGTACCGGCTGTAGTAGCCGGTGTGAACTTCGTGAGGAGGAACCAACTCGATGGCTTCCTTCCTCAGCAAAGTAACGACTTCCTGTTCCAGCACCAGAGCCTGCTCGGGGCGGACTGCAGTCACAACAACCCCGTTGAACGGCGGGGATGACCCGCCGAACTGAATGCGATATCCATTCGCTATGGTATGCTGAGGCGAGTTTCTCGGCTCCGCTGTGCTTACGGGTGGAAAGACCTGAGATAAACACTCGCTGGGACCAGCTGCGCCCTGGGACAACGGCAGGGTTGGCAGACAAGTCTGGGGGGAGACCGTCACCGTGTACCGCGGTGTAAGCCGCTCCACCCCAGTAGGGGTCGCCCTCCACGGTCCTGGGGCTCGCCCCGTCAGGACCTTTTGCGCTTCCCTGCGTGAGGAGCTGGTATGCGGAGGACGCTGCACCCGCCCAGCAGCCCCCTGCCGCATACCCTCTGCCCACTTAAAAATGATGTTGTACGCAGAGGCTTAGTGGGCAGCGTAGGAGCCTTCAAAGACAATGCCGTTGAGGGAGACAGATAGCTCGCAAGCGTCTGCTCGACTGGCGGCATCGCCCTGTACCCGCGCTCATTCAATTCCCTACCGCTGCCATAATAATCAGCGGAGGGAATGAATGGTCGGGACGAAAAAGGTTTCACCCATGATCCCGACACCTCGGTGTGGAGATCGGGGAAAACGGAAGGCTCCTGTGCAGAGGTGGCGGCCGCGAGCGCCGAAAACGCTTATCCACACGGCTAGTCTGCAGCTCAGATGCTCTCTGGGGGACAAGCTGATGTCAAGCTTGGCCACTGCCCGAGTAACCACCTCTAAAAGCTCCTCATATTGGCGAAAGAGGCGGCGAAACCTCGTGAACGCTCGTCACATCAACCTCCTCGGAGGAAGAAAGACGCAGCGCCAAGCCCTCGTCTCGGGGGGAAGAGACCGCTTCCAAACGAGAGACGGGGTGCCAGATCTGGCGGATACGGGAGGAGATAAGGATATCCGTCTCACTCTCACCAGCCAGATCAGCCTGCGAGCCCCACGAGTGCAGACGCCGCTCTGCCTCGGCAGAAGTGGGACCGAAACCACGCGGAGAGCTTGTGTAGGCTCCTTCCTCGAAGAGAGCCTTCCGGGTGCGGAGCTTTTTTTTTTTTTTACAGCGGCAGCCGCTCGCAATGATGGCAACCGGCTCCCTCGAGAGCCGATTTCGCATGCTCCGCACCCAGGCAGACTACGCACAGATCGTGTTTGTCCCCACTCGTGAAATAGTGAGGGCAGGGATGAACACACAACCTGAAACTTTCACCCCTAAGTTACTCATACTGGGGCGAACGAGGCGGCGAAAACCTCGTGAACGCTCGTCACATCAACCTCCTCGGAGGAAGAAAGCAAAGCGTCAAGCCCTCGTCTCGGGGGGAAGAGACCGCTTCCAAACCGAGAGACGGGGCGCCAGATCTGCGAGCCCCACAAGTGCAGCCGCCGCTCTGCCTCGGCAGAAGCGGGACCAACACTGCGTGGAGAGCTCGTGAAGGCTCCCTCCTCGAAGAGAGCCCTCCGGGTGCGGAGTGTAAGCAGCGACAGCTGCTCACAATGAGGGCAATCGGCTCCCTCGAGAGCCAATGCTGCATGCTCCGCACGCAGGCAAACCACGCACAGATCATGTGTGTCCCCACTCGTAATATAGCGAGGGCAGGGACGAACACACAACCTGAAACGCGATCTGGAATCGCCCTTGCATTTGGGTATCTTTTTATTTTTTGAAAGACAGACAACACCAAATAAGACTGACACACACAGAGCGCTTTGCTGAATGACAAAAAGCTGACGCCGGCTCCGCCGCACGTGCTTATATACTTCCTGGTCGTGACGTCACCCCGTCCGTGACGCCTCGCCCTCCTTCGGACTGATTACACCTGATATTCAGAGCATGGTCTGATGGCGTTCCCAAAGCGTCGCTGGATGCAGCTCGAAGTTCCTGGAAGGGAACTGTAATGTAATCATATTTTCCTGCTGTTAGCGAACCAGACCAAACTTATTACACACTAGTTGAGAACTACTGACTACAGAAAACTTTATTTTAAGATATTATTTATTATTTTAACTACACAGTTTTGAGAGGTCCCCACAATTTAAGTCTTGGTGATTTTACAGTCAAGGTTTCTAAAAAAAATACCCACACATGCACACAGTGAGGAAAAACCTCACTATCACAGACACACACATACAGACAAACGGTCTCTGTGAGACCCATCACATGCTGCTTCCTTTGTTTAATTTATCTACTGACAGAATCCCCTCTCTCCTCTCCTCCTGTCTTCCCCCATAGTCCCCAATCCCCTCTTTATCCACACACACTCCTCTTCTTTCTCTCGTTCTCTGCAGTTGAAGTTTCTTTCAGCAAGTTTATTTTTCTGTTCATTTAAAAGGGCCATTATAGGTTACGCTGTTATAATTTTATTTCTTCTGCTGAGGTCCACTTATAATGTTAGTCAAGGTTTCTTGCACCAAAAATGTAATTTAGTTTATGAGTATTTTGATTCTCTGTTCCTTAGAGGTAAACAACCTATTTTGCTACCGTACCTTTAAAATGTCAAGGATGAATGCTTGGATTGCCTTGAATTTGGCCAAAATAAAGGTATCTTTTGTTGGCAGCCTCCATGATGCTTTAAAATTCTTCTTCATGATATTTTATTAGAACAGAGACGTTCGTCCTCAAAGACCTACACATCTAGACCTGTTAGTAATTTAACTTGTTCCTGCTAAAGCTGGAAGGAATAATATCTGTTTGATTTGTGGTTTCATTTTTCAGTCTAATAAATCAGAGGCTTATGGAAAATAAATTCTCCTTCCCAACAGTGCCCACGGCGTTTGAAGTCCCATAAGACACAGAGGAAGCTGAACTAGAGCTCTAGACTGACAGGGAAAAAAAGCGTATATGCCTGTAAATACTGCATGTAATATAGTATGTAATAATATATTTGCCTCCATCCTCATGCGGATGGAGGAAAATTAGCCATGTCTACACCGTCTGTGCAACGTCTACACACACACATACACATCTATCAGCACTCACATACTAAAATCTGCTTTCAATTAGCAAGACATATAGCATGTGCAGAACACAGCAAGAGAGCAGAACTATAGATGCAGAACACTGCCTGACAGCAAATAGAGAAATCCATTCTTCCTGTCGCAGGAAGTGAAAACCAAAGTCCAAAGTGCTTTCCAAACATTAGCAGGATACCTTTCTGTTCGCAAACAATTCTTTATTGGAAAAAACAAGTTCTACTGAGTGAAAACATGACTTAAGAGCTCAGAGAACTCTGGGCGCCATTATCAACAAACCAAATTCAAACCATCATCAAACTAAATCCACCGTATCACATTGAAACAAACCTGACAAGTCCAATACAACATGTATTTGTGCTATCTGTCCACACACACACACAACAACAACAACAGCAGCTGCATTCTCTTCTGCTAAAACACACACCGAAATACATACATTCACACTCACTCACTAATTAGAGCAATATTGGCGTAAATCAAACCAGATGGCATGTTTCGCCCACAATGTGTAAATGCTTCAATTATCTAAACAGTTTGGAATAACACACTTTACACACACTCACACAGCCCTGTCTTTATCTATTTCTGCTTTAAGGGTGCATTTAAACTATCTAGGCCATGACTAAACATTCACAAACTGCCATTTATTCAAAGCTATCAATAATATCTGTGATTCCATTCTACACAGTATTCTATGGAAGCCTGTTTCCACAGTCAGAATTCCAAGATGTAAAGAAATTGCAAGAAAAAAGTCAGAATTGGCTTGCAATACAGAGGCAGCTTAGCCTATATAAACAATGCTTTGCTCAGTTCCCAGAAGCAAACATCGGGAAATCTCAGTTACATAAAGGGGTGTCAAATTCTGCTCCTGGAGGCCAAGGCAAAAAATTACATACACTGTAAATTTATGCACACTGCATACAGCGTACACATAAAAATCAAAGTATACTTTGGGCTTAAGTGTATAAAATTCACCAGAACATTTAGTGAATAGGTCAAGGGTGATCCATTTTATTTTGGGTAAACTATAGAATGTCTAATTAATTTACTGTCCTAGAGCTAGATCATATGCCACAAATATCATAAAATCAGATTAAATAAACATACATGACATCTAAACAAAAAAGCTTTTAAGATGCCCTTTATTTATGACCAAAAATTCCCTTAGCAAAAGGGTTCAATAGATGTCAACAAAAATAGTACTGTTTTGGCATGTACTATCAAACTCTCTTGTAGCTTTAAGTATGCTGTACTAACATTGTTATCTGCAATATCTAAAACAGTATCAAGATACAATAATTTTTGCAATCTTATCAAATAAGCACAAGAACAATACTTTTTTTAGCAAAGTTGTTTCTAGGGCCTAAAATTAAAAAGACTGCACATGAGTTTTGCAGATACAGAACAGGTGTTTTACAAATGTTAAGAGGACAGTCAGTGTTAGGTCAGAAACACATTTTACACTAGTATGCAAACGCAAACAAGAATGCTAGCGCATAGTCCCAATCTAAAGTGCAGTTAAACATAAGATTAGTGCAGCAGGAAAGCTAGTTAACAGGTTGACAGTTTAAGTATGACTAACTTGTTCAGCAAAATTGTCTTCATATTGTTGTTCCACCACGACAATAATTGAGCTGAAGAGAAAGACTTTATGCTAATGTCTGCAAATAGCGCCCTTGTGGCAATGATGAAAACACATTAGAAATAATACATTATTGGAACATAATGACACGTAATCCAAGCCAAATGAGCTATACAACAAATGTCACAACCAAATCCTTTGTTTTCCTGACTGTTGTTAGTAATTCAGACTGGAGAATTTGAGTCAGACCTGTGCAAACATCAGTGTTCCCAGCATTCCACACTCGGACTATTTGCTTTGGCCCCTTTCTGAAAGTTTCCATCTCTTATTCTTTCTCTCATTTTTGCAGGACACCCTTACTACCGAGGAAGGTGTGGACAAAAAATGAATGGAAAGGGAGAGCAGACTGATAGAGAAAATTCCGTCCTTTGGCGGTTGATTCTTCAGTAAAGGGAGCTGGAGATTTAGAGTGCCCCGGAGCTCTCGTCCCGTGTCTCGCTGCCGGTCTGTGTCATATGATGGATGAGAGGAGAGAGAGACAGAAAGCTGTTTGTTTGGCAGCTCTACAGGTTTATGAGTGCCTCGGAGTGTTCGTTCACTTTTAGGTCTGTAAAGTCAAGCTCACCCGATCTTCACCAATGAGGAGTGGCCTACAACTGCACAGAAAAGATGATGAACTGACTCACTCTTAAGACAAACTTACAAGAAAACTTTAAGACGGATGGTGAACAAATCTACACATCAAGCCTGGAACACACCAAGCCGATGCCGATGAACTAGTGGTGACGAAAGCACACTGCGGGGTCGACTCACTTCGGCAGCATCTGGGTCCAAAGTTGCCCTGACACACCAAGCCGACGTAGCATGTAGCATGTCCGTTCTGCGCCTTTCTCATGCAGTGGTTCGCCAGCTGAACAGCTAATCAGAACGATCAGATGGCCTGACTGACCAATGAGCTCCGACGCCGATTCAACATGTCGAATCGGCTGAAAAAAAAAGCAGACGAGGACCAACTTCAGCCAACGGTGTGGAACACACTGAGAAAACTTAGTCGGCCGATGAGCAAAAACGTCCGACTGTCGGCTTGGTGTGTTCCAGGCTTCAATGTTGACCACTGGTATTATTAACACCAAATATAACGTCTATAGTAAATTAATTCCTACCATTCAAACAAAAGAACAAATCCGCACTCTGTGCTGCCTGGTCTTTATGTGAAACTGAATGAAAATTTTGTGAAACTTTCTGAATGAAAATTTTATTGAAATGTGAGTTCAGCAAGTGATTTTCGAGGTGATTTTTTTTTTGTAGATGTACGTAAATAACTGTTTCATTGTGTTCTCAAGATGGCCACCAATAGAACTTCTTAGCCCTAACCAGGCCTGGCACATAAAAGCAACACGTTTTTATTCTAACCAACAACAACCATGACAAGTAACACTACATTTTGTTGATCACTTGGTTTCTATTTCTGTGAAACCACGTTGTATAGCCCTGCCAACACTGAAATCCAATTAGACTGAAGTAATGCTTCTCATGTGTATTAAACATGTATAAGGAGAGACCGACTGTGGAACTATAGAATGACATATTAAATGACAAATCCCTCAAGACCAAATAAAAATGGCATCTACAGAAACATCATGGAAGACACGGAAATATGTGTATGTTGTTTTAAACTCTTTAGTACATTGCAAGTATAAGAGAGCAAGCAAACAAAAGTTTCTGGGGTGCGTTTCCCAAAATTATCTTTAGCCAACTCAAAAGCGCACTGATGCTCCAGAAGGGAAAAAACAATGCATTAAGAGTCAACTTTTGAACAGAATGCAGATGTGTACATTTCTCTTATTTTGCCTGAATATCATATATTTTTATTTCGTACGGTCCTTCAGAAGCTACTCAGAAGATACATACAGGTTTCCCTGTTCATAAAATAAGTTCAATTTACCCTGATCTTCAAATTAAAAAAGTTACCATCAGCATCAGTGAGTGCTTGAAACTTCTGTAATGTTTGCATTTGGTCCTTCAGTTGTCCTCAGTGTGAAAGAATGGATCTCAAAGTCATACAGTCATTGTTGGAAAGGGTTCAAATACACACAAGTGATGGAAAACCGAAGAGTTTGTGGGAACTGAAGGATTTTTCTGAATAACAGCCGGCAGTTAAACTGTTCACAGAGCCAATCATCCTTATACGCAGCGGAAGAGAGACTGTTTCTTGAGCACTTTCCGTGAGTGCGATTCGAGATGGAGTGAAACACGGACAAATGCGTTTCATCCATTCTTTCATCCCAAGTTCCCAACATACCCACCCTCCCGTTCTGACACAGTTTTGCGTGGGCCCCCCAGAATTCTAGAATCGGCACTGACTGTTCAGGACAAACAAGGGACTTATGAACATCTATCACTAAACAACACAGTATTAAGAATCAAGTGCATGTAAACTTTTGAACGGGGGCATTTTTATTTTCTCTTGTGGACTATATTTAAACACCTTTTATGTGAAATATCTTATTCAGTTTTAAATAAAAAATAACATGCATTTTTTTTTTATGATCTCTCTTATTTTGGTAAAATAATGAACATTTTGCAGATTCTGCAAGGTGTATATAAACTTTTGACTTCAACAGTAAGTTTGGAGATAAAAGTTTCAGATTCTGACCTAAAATCAGCTGCAGTGGCACAGAGGCAATATGACATATTGTAACGCGCTGAGTTAGGTTGAATGTAAAGGATAGCTCGCCTAACTCAAGTTGCAGAAAATCAGTCGAAGCTCACACGGGTCGCATTCCACATCTTGAGCTTTATTCCTCTGACGACAGCGTCACTTATTTGAAGAAAAACTTAAAATGAGCAACAGAAATTAAAATAAGACCATCGGACCCACACACATGCGGTTCTCGTGGCACATGCGTCTGCAGACTACTCACAGAATGACGCTCAGCTCTTAAAGGAGCCACACCTTATTTCACTCGTTACAGATTTCCCCCGGCCAAAAAAAAAGGCTGCCCTCAGCCGTACACAGCAAAAGAAACACTTCCACTTAACAACTCTTCATACATGACTGAGTTGAAAAGCTAAAAGGGTGGAGGAATAAATAATGCACAAATAGTACAAGCATACATGTTAGTACAGTGCACATTAGTTTAGGAATAAACAAAATTATAACAGAAATACAAAAGTGGAATGCACAAAATTGTCAGATGCAAACAATGAACCAGTACCAAGAACATGTAGCAGAACAATTAACACTCTTAAGCAACACTGAAACTTTGTCTTTCGTCCTCAATGCAAGTCAAGCCTTTGTGTATGGTAGGGGTTAGTCCACCTATTTACTGTCCAGTCAGACGTAATTCTCAGGACTCGTCTTTGTCTCAGTGCATAATGACCCAAACCCTGGCTTGAAACAGTGGGCAGGGTTGCAGTATTACTCATGTCAGGTGTCATGCCATGTAACTTAGAGACAGTCCCCACGTCAATACTGTCTGGAACAAAGTCAAGTGAATGTTCAGTCAAATGGTCTGGGACACCACCATCCGACTGACCAACTGAAAGTCTGTTTGAGCAGTCAGGACTAAGCCTCTGTTCAACATGAACAGAACTCTCCCCATCCATCTGGGAGGTAATATCCCCATTCCAAGGCAGAGACATTTCAGTCTTGTCAAAGGAACTTGTTTTGGTCATGGCTGTGTCCCATGAATGAAATGGCTGTAGATTCACTACATGAAAGACGCCAGCATCTCCCCCAGTGTCAACATTTGAAAGTCTGTAATTGACACTTGACAGTTTTTTTGAGATGACAAATGGCCCAGCATATACTGGAGCCAGCTTGGCCGTAAAGTTCGCATCAGCAACAGATTTGGGGTGGGTCTTGACCCTGACCAAGTCACCCACAGCATAAGAGGCTGTGCAACGCTTCTGGTCATAATAATGTTTCCTTTTTGTATGACTCGCCTCCAGAGTGGCTCTGGCATGATCGTGAGCAACCTGCAGGGAAGCTCTCAAACTCTCAGGGTATAGTATGTCAGGATCGTCTACTCCCGTAGCACTTGGTTGTGTTATCAAATCAAGAGGCGTCTCCAACTCACGGCCATATAACAACATTGCTGGAGAGTGACCAGTGCTCTCATGGGGTGCAGTACGAAGAGCGAAACAAATTTGTGGAAGATATTTGTCCCACGAAGTGTGCTTGTCCCCCACATATGCACGGATGACAGTCTTCAATGTGCGGTTCACTCTCTCGGTTGCGTTAGTTTGTGGATGGTACGCCGTTGTCAACCGGTGTTCAGTACCAAGGGCAGCGATCACGCGTTCGAAGAGCTTGCTTACAAATGGCGTGCCCCGATCCGAAATGAGATAAGTGGGTGTGCCATGGCGGGCAAAGATCTCACTAAGAAATTTACTTGCTGCAACCTGAGCCGTCACTGACCGCACTGCACTCACTTCCACCCACTTAGAGAAGTAGTCAACAAAGACAATCAAATATTCATTTCCATTCTGAGTACGAGGAAGCGGACCCACAAAGTCCACTCCTGTGTATTCCCAAGGCTTTAGTGGTTTGATCGGAACCATCAGGCCTGCCGGTTTTCTTTGACTCGGTTTAGTTAACTGGCACACAGGGCATGAGATAACTATTCTTTTTGCGTCCGCTGCCATTTTTGGCCAAAAGAACCTCTGCCTCAGCCTGGCCAGAGTTTTTTCACCTAAAATGTTCCAGAGCCCAAATCACTCCCAAACACTCCTTCTCGGGTGTCGAGTACGGCCTTTCAGCTTTGTGCAAAGTTCTACTCGCGAAAGCCACAGCTACATCTCGCCCCGAGTCATCCCTCTGCATCAGGGCTGCACCAAGGCCCAAGTCACATGCGTCTGTATGGATGAAGAATGGACGTGTGAAATCTGGGAGGCACAGAATGGGTTCAGATGCGAGGCAGTTTTTCAAGTAATCCATTGAAGCCTGACAACTGTCATCCCAGTTGAATGGGGTTTCCTTTCTGGTGAGTTTAAAAAGTGGCTCGGCTGTCCGTGCATAATTTGGAATGAATCGTCTGTAATAGCCTGTGAGGCCGAGGAATCCCCTCACTTGTTTCACATCCGTTGGCATTTTGAACTCAGTGACTGCCTCCACCTTTCTCGGGTCAGGAGAAATACCTTCAGGTGTGACCTTGTATCCTAGGAAGGTAAGTTCACTCAAGCAGAACTGACATTTGTTCAGTTTGAGCGTGAGACCAGCTGACTCAAGTCTAGAAAGAACTTCTCGAAGGTCTACTAAGTGCTGCTCAAAGGTTGGAGAAGCGATGACGATATCATCTAAGTACACTGCACAGCATTTATAAATTAACCCAGCAAGGACATTGTTCATTACTCTTTGAAATGTGGCTGGGGCATTACTAAGCCCAAAAGGGAGGACTTTGAATTGAAACAGGCCGCAGTGCGATACGAAAGCGGTCTTTGGTCTCGACTGCTTCTCCACTGACACTTGCCAATACCCTCGAGCCAAATCAAGAGTGGTAAGAAATTTTCCACGAGCCAAAAAATCCAATGATTCGTCGACTCCGGGGAGTGGGTAAGAATCCTTTAGCGTAAGGTGATTCAAGCCTCTGTAGTCGACGCAAAACCTGTGGTCTCCACATGGCTTTTTGACAATCACCACAGGCGCAGCCCATGGACTAGAAGAAGGTTCGATTATGTTTTCCTCTAGCATCATCTGAATCTGGTCCTCGATAATCTGTTTTTTTGCTGGTGACGTTCTGTATGGCGGGAGGTGAACAGGTTTTGCATCCCTGGTGTCGATTACATGCTCTGCTAATGAGGTGTGACCCAGGTGTCCATCAAACAAGCTAAAGAAGTCCTTAAGAAGGTCCAACAATTTCCCTTTTTGTTCCCTCTCTAGACAAGCCATCTCCATCTTCTCATCCAAGGCAGACTGGCTGACATTCAAGAACATTAAACTCCCAATCTCAGGTGCCTCTACCCATTCACTCAAAACCTCCTGAGGAGTAGATTCACCCAGGGTCACTGTTCTTGATGGGATATGAATGCTAACTGATGCACGCAGCATAAAATCCATTCCCAAGATGAGTGGAGAAGAAAGATCAGGGATAATGACAAATCGATGGTAGAAACTTTGTCCTTGGAGGCCAATATTTAACCAGACGATTCCAGTAGGACTGCAAGATGCACTATTAGCAAGCTGAATTGGGGGTAAAGTCCAAGGCTGAACCTTCTGAGAACGTTGTAAGATATCAAAAATCATGTTTGTACGAACAGCCGAAAGTGAGGCACCTGTGTCCAGAGCTGCATCCACCGCTTTGTTACAGAGGTTGACTTTAATGATAAATGGTGTATTCCAAAATTAAGGAGAAGTACGGTCCTCCACATGACCAAGTACAAGCGCTTCAGGTGGGGACATAAGACATGGTTGAGGCACACTTATCTTCTGGAGGGAGGATTGCCTCTGTGAAACGTCCCCCCCCCCCTGAAGTTTACCTTCTGCCGAACCGAGCTTTGGTTTTTCTCCCCTCTGTCCATGTATGTTGCGGCTTCCATATCCTCATTAGTGTTCTGTGACTCATTTGAAACTTGACCACTCTGGTTTTCAGTGGCCGGAAAAGATTCAGCATGTACCCCGTTGCAGTTCGGACAGTTCCTAGATGTGAAGCCGGGTGTGGAGCATTTGAAACAGTAAGTTTCTCGTGCATGTTTGCTTTTCTGTACCGCTGGTTCATTACGACAGTCAGGGCCAAGAGCAGAGTGCAGCTCGTGGGCGCACATCAAAAGGTCTATTACTGAGGTAATTTGCTTGCCATATAGTGCAACTCTGTAGCGCTCCAGTGCATGCTTGCAGATAAGATCAATTTGTTCCTGCTCTGGTGGTGGAGACTTGAGCTTCTTGAATTCAGATAGCAAGTGTGCTACAAATGTTGGAAATGGTTCCCCCGGGGCTTGTACCCGGTCAAGAATACCTCTCCAGACACGCTCTTGGTTATCTGATGGAAGAAACACAGTCTTAAACAGTGTGCAGAATTGTGTCCAAGTTGTGACATGTGAACTCAGTACTGTAAACCACTTCCTGGGTTCTTTAGCTAAGAAGCGTGGTAATTCGAGCAAAGTTTGAGCATCACTCAGACCCAAGGAAGTTCTATAAGCATCAACAAGCAGAAGCCAGTCATCGGGCTGAACTTTTCCATCATTCATAAATACTGGAGGCTCCAGTCTTGATTGATGTAGTACTGAAGCTAGAGTTCTGGTTGCGTTGTTCAATTCCAGAGAGCTTTGAGCCATGCCTACTATATTCTCCGTCCTGGTGTGTGTCTCAGCCTGAAAGGATTGATGTCCTGGTATTTGAACAGCTGGCATCTGGACATGAGGGGTAGAAGCAGCAACAGGTCTAACCTGTGGAAGTAACTGATATGCAGTAGGCATGTGCAAGTTTTGTGTGCAGCGGTCAATAATACCTCTTTGTAAGTCGAGAGACTCATTCAGGCATCTCCGCAGCATCGCCACTTCATCTTTCAGTGATTCGACCTGCGTCTCCAGACAATCAGCCGATACTGGCGCTCTTTGTCTGGGTGGATACTCAAAGTGTGGAGAATGGTCAGTTAAATCAGTCATGTCATCAATACGTCTCCTCATTGTAATGAAATCAACTACTTCAAAACAACATGAAATTCAAAACAATTACTTAGAGCAATATCATTCAAATCAGTTACACTTGAATTAATTTCCTGCACTGGAATATTAGAGTAACAAATGAAATACAAACTCTTGGAAAACGTTTGGAAGAAACTGACAACATATGAAAAATATGAAAAACATCAGAAATGTTCAGTATCACCACACTTCAAACACAGAGTCCTTAAATGTCTACATTGTCCGCTATCGCTTTTTCTTTTTGCTTATTGTTATGGTTTCTTTGATGAACAAACTCAGTCCACACAGCCGGGAACGTTGAACAGTTCAAATTATAACACGATGACTCAAAATGCAGTTCAATTCCAGGAAAATCCAGTGCAAAACGCTTTCAGTTCAAAATCGATCGATTTAGAACATACAGTTGAATCCCCGCGAACGGCTGTAGAAAACTATGGCGAAGTCACGGCAAGTGCAGTCAAAGTTTACAAACAGTCAAGGTTCCGATTACCCTAACGTACCATAGTGCGAGCTGTACAGTAAATTCCATGAAGATCGTTCCCGTGTCCACAGAAATCCGCGTGAAGATAAATCCCTCACATCTGCAACACAAAATGTCCGCCGCGTCGTCAGGCTGTTCACGTTCACACGCGCTGAAATCGGCCTAGTGCAAATTCACACAAGTCGGATGGAAATTCACGGCAGTCTCGGCATGGTCCTTCACAAAACGGCTCTGCACCCATGTAAACAACACCATAAATCCAAGGCCAGAGATAAAATGTTCGGGCGCCACTTGTAACGCGCTGAGTTAGGTTGAATGTAAAGGATAGCTCGCCTAACTCAAGTTGCAGAAAATCAGTCGAAGCTCACACGGGTTGCATTCCACATCTTGAGCTTTATTCCTCTGACAACAGCGTCACTTAAATGAGAAATGAAAATAAGACCATCGGACCCGCACACATGCGGTTCTCGTGGCACATGCGTCTGCAGACTACTCACAGAATGACGCTCAGCTCTTAAAGGAGCCACACCTTATTTCACTCGTTACAATATGAAGAGTTCATTTGCAAAAACAGATTTTATCTAAATTTTTAACAATTCTCTCAAATTGTTTTTTCATTTTGTACATTCCAATTAATCTTGTACAATTCCTAATTAATTTTGACTAGGTTAAAAAATAACTACCCCCCCCCCCCCCAGCTAACTAACACAATAAAACACAATAAAAACATAACATAATAATAAAAAAACATGACTTTTGAACATGTAAAAAAACGGTGTTATCTGTTTTTTGCAAATAAACTCTTCATATGGACATTGTACTACATCCCAAATAAACCAGATCAGCACTTATTTTTTCTGCTGTAGCATCAGTATGGCTGTATTTAATGTCAATACAATGAAGTTTTTGACAGTGTCTATATTTAGAGCCATATTCCCATAAGGCCAATGTCTGTGTGTGTGTCTGTGTGTGTGTGTGTGTGTGTGAGAGAGAGAGAAAGAGAGAGAGAGAGAGAGAGAGAGAGAGAGAGAGAGAGAGAGAGAAGAGCGAGAGAGAGGAAGAAGGATTCACCACTGAATGGAGTCATCCAGGATTATAAAACGACAGCTCACCCCTTATTTATTCCCAGGGGTGTAAAAATATTCAAAAAGTGTACCTAAGTATGATCATTATGACAGTGTCTACACTGCATCTAACCAAACATAATTAATTACAATAAAGTTTCCACATAAATTGCACGTATCGGTAACACTTTACAATAAGGTGTCATTTGTTAACATTAGTTAATGTATTAAGTAACATGAACAAACAATGAAATATTTATTAATCTTTGTTAATGTTAGTTACAGTTTTTCTCGATTGCTAAAACAATATAACCAGGATTTTGAACTAAAATTTCAAAACCATATCGCCATTTTTCAAAAAGCACACCCATTTTGCTGAACTTTAAACACTATTCCACTGCTTTAACACATGAGTCAGATTTGGTGAACTGTTACTGCAAAACTCTACACACAAATCCCTACATTTCTCAGTGCTTACACCATGTGCTCATTTAGAAAGCACTAGCATTCAATATTGTTCACTCAAGTCTGCACAGTTTGAGCTCAGTTAGCACACAATTACCCAAGTGGAAACACTAGGAGTCAAAATTTATCACACACCAATCAGAACCTTCGATGGAGATAAAAGGGCCAAAGTCAGCTCACAATGTTTCTCAGAGGCTTTGGTGCATTTCTTGAATCAGAAAATAAATTCTCAAAATGACTTGTTCAACCTCCACATCATCTAGTCACTTGTGCACACTATAAAAAGTGTCTCATTCTTTTGAACAACTTGCGATGGCTTTGGTACATTCATGCAACTGATTATGTACATTTGTCTGTGGTTTCCTACATCATCACTTGCTATTGCCATGTTGCTCGAGATGTATAGTTCTCTGTGCTATAGTCTTACTGCTCAAAACCTCAAGTCATTAGTTCATCGTATAAGTCATTACGGAAAATGCAAAATGGTTGATCTAGTTGTCATACACTGTCAAGCATATTTTCTACACATTTCTATGAGCCTTTTTATAAATTTGCCATGAATTGTTCAAGTAAATCTTGACTTTCACTAATGAAGAGAATATAGATCAACCAATGACAAACCAGTTCCCTTCCAGGAACTTCGAGCTACGTCCGAAGACGCTATGGGAACGCCATCAGCGTAACCGGCACTCTGAATATTGTATACAACCAGTCTAATGAATGGGCGAGGCGTCACGGGCGGGGTGACGTCACGACCAGGTATATAAGCACGTGCGGCGGAGCCGGCTTCAGCTTTTTGTCATTCAGCAAGCGCTCTGTGTGTTGTCAGTCTGATTCTTTGTCTTGTGAGTCTTATTTGGTGTTGTCTGTCTCAGAAACGTAGGAGAACATGCCTAAGCTAAGGCAAAGACCCCAGAGACGAGGGCTCGACGCTTCATCTCTCTTCCTCCGAGGAGGTTGATGAGACGAGCGTTGACGAGGTTTCGCCGCCTCCGTCGCTCCAATGTAATAGTGAGCTCTCCAAGCGCGCTGTCGGTCCCGCTTTGCAAAATCAGAGCGGTGGCTGGGCTCGCGCGGCTCGCATATGGATCATCAGATCCAGCGCGCGCTCTCTGTGCTTGGAAGCGGATCTCTTCCCCCAGAGAGAGGGCGCGACGCCCCACCTGTCTTCCTCCGAGGAGGTGGATGAGGAGGGCATCGATGAGCTTTGTAAGCTCCAGTGTTTTGTACAGACACAAATAAAGCCGGTCCCGGCAGCTGCGCTCATGGGGCTCGTAAAAAAAAAAGGCTGATCTGGCTGGCGGGCATATAGAAGAGAAGAGAAAAGAAACTATCTTCTCCCGTATCCACCAGATCTGGCACCCCGTCTCGCGGTTCGGAAGCGGTACTCTTCCCCCCGAGACGAGGGCTTGACGCTGCGTCCTCCGAGGAAGTTGATGTGACGAGCGTTGACAAGGTTTCGCCGCCTCTCTCGCCCCAGTGTGAGGAGCCACAGGAGCCTTCAATTTCCCCCGATCTCCACCGAGGTGTTGAGATCGCGGGTGGAATCTTTGAGGGCAGATGGTATGCGCTCTCTCGAAATTCAGGTGGCTGCTGGGCGGGCACAGCGTCCTCCGCATACCAGCTCCTCGCGCAACAGGTCCTGACGGGCGAGCCCCAGGACCGCGGAGGGCGACCCCTACTGGGGTGGAGCGGCTTACACCGCGGCACACGGTGACCGTTTCCCCTCAGGTGCTCTCCATGCATTTGTCTGTCAACCCTGCAGTTCCAGGGCACAGCAGGTCCCAGCGAGTGTTGCTCTCAGGTTCTTCCGCCTGTGATTTCAGCGGGCCTGAGAAACTCACCTCAGCCACCAGATTACGCGTCTCCTGTCGGTGCGCCGCAGCGAGACAGCGGTCTGGCCGCTTCTCTGACACCAGAGGTCAGTCTCGAGAGACTGATTCCCTTAGTAGCTCGTTGGACAGCGAGCTGCCGAATGTGTCTCTCTGGTTCGTTCAGATGTCCTGACGGGCGAGCCCCAGGACTACGGAGGGCGACCCCTACTGGGGTGGAGCGGCTTACACCGCGGCTCACGGTGACCGTCTCCCCTCGGTGCCCTCCGGGGATTTGTCTGCCAACCCTGCAGTTCCAGGGTACAGCAGGTCCCAGCGAGCGTTATTCTCAGGTTCTACCGCCTGTGACTTCAGCGGCCTGAGGAACTCGCCTCAGCCGCCAGATTACGCGTCTCCTGTCGGTGCGCCGCAGCAAGACAGCGGTCTGGCCGCTTCTCTAAACACCAGAGGTCAGTCTCGAGAGACTGATTCCCTTAGTAGATCGTTTGGCAGCCTGGCAACGGCTGCCGAACGTGTCTCTCTGGGTCCTGCGGACGGTAGAGGCTGGCTATTCCATCCAGTTCGATGGGCCACCCCCGCGGTTCAACGGGGTCTGTGTGACTACGGTCCGCCCCGAGCAGGCTCTGGTCCTGGAACAGGAAGTCAACACTTTGCTAAAAAAGGAAGCCATAAAGTTGGTTCCACCTCACGAAGTGTACACCGGCTTCTACAGCCGGTGCTTCATTGTTCCGAAGAGGGACGGAGGGCTGAGGCCCATACTGGACTTGCGTCTCTTGAACCTCTCAGTCAAGCAGATCGTATCTCAAATCAGGTCCGAGGACTGGTTTGTCACGATAGACCTCAAAGACGCCTATTTCCATGTGTCCATCCTTCCCTCTCACAGGAAGTTCCTGAGGTTCGCTTTCGGGGGCAAAGCGTACCAGTATCGGGTTCTTCCCTTCGGCCTAGCACTCTCACCCCGCACTTTCACCAAGTGTGTAGATGCAGTCCTGGTCCCGTTGCGACTGCAAGGCATCCGCATACTAAATTATATCGACGATTGGTTGATCCTTGCTCAATCAGAGCAGTTGGCAGCTCGGCATTGAGATGTCGTTCTCGCCCACATGAAAGATTTGGGGTTAAGACTAAACGCCAAAAAGAGTGTGCTTTCTCCAGCTCAGAGAACCACTTATCTAGGCGTGGTGTGGGATTCGACCACGATGCAGGCTCGTTTGACCCCTGCTCGGATCGAGTCGATCCTCACGGCAGTCAGGAGAGTGCGAGAAGGCCAGCCATTCACTGTCAAGCAGTTTCAGAGGCTGCTTGGGCTCATGGCAGCTGCGTCCAGCGTGATTCCTTCTGGCCTGCTGTACATGAGGCCCTTACAGTGGTGGCTCAAGACCAGGGGGGTCTCCCTGAGGGGAAACTCGCTCCGCGCTGTCAAGGTGTCACGGCGCTGCATCCGTGCCTTAGACATGTGGACGAAACCCTGGTTCTTGTCCCAGGGCCCGGTGCTGGGAGCTCCTTGTCGCCGCGTCTCGCTAGCGACGGACGCTTCCCTCACCGGTTGGGGTGCGGTCATGAGTGGCCACCCTGCCCGCGGTCTGTGGAGTGGTCGCCACCTGACGTGGCATATCAACTGGCTAGAGATCCTAGCTGTGTTCCGTGCTCTCAAGCACTTCCTCCCAGACCTGAGAGATCGCCACGTGCTGGTCCGCACCGACAGCACGGCAGTGGTCTCTTACATCAACCACTAAGGAGGTCTGCGATCGCGCCCCTTGTACAAGCTGGCACACCAGATCCTTGTGTGGTCCCAGGGCAAGCTCCTATCATTGAGAGCTGTGCACGTTCCTGGGTATCTCAACATCGGAGCAGATGTCCTGTCGAGACAGGGGCCGAGGCCCGGGGAATGGATGCTTCACCCCCAGGTGGTGAAGCAGATCTGGAAGGTTTTTGGCCAAGCACAGGTGGACCTCTTTGCGACTCGAGAGTCGGCGCAATGTCCCCTTTGGTTCTCTCTAGCTCCTCCAGCGCCTCTGGGACTGGATGCTATGGTACAGACCTGGCCGAGGCTTCGTCTGTACGCCTTCCCCCCCGATCGCTCTGCTCCCGGGAGTTTTGGCGAGAGTGCGCCGGGACGCGGTCAGCCTACTGTTAGTAGCACCGTTCTGGCCGGGCCGAGTATGGTTCTCGGATCTGATTTCCCTCCTCGACGGCACCCCGTGGCCGGTACCCATCAGGAGCGATCTCCTCTCACAGGCCGGGGGCACCCTTGTGCACCCCCGCCCGGAGTGCTGGAGGCTGTGGGTGTGGCCCCTGAGGGGGCACAATTCATAGCTTCCGGTCTGTCAACCGAGGTTGTCGAGACCATCCTCCAATCCAGAGCTCCCTCTACGAGGAAACTGTACGCCTTGAAGTGGAAACTCTTCACTTCATGGTGCGGGGGCCGCCAGCTCGACCCAGTCAACTGCCCGATCCGCGCAGTTCTGGAGTTCCTGCAGGCCCGCTTCTCCGCAGGGTTAACCCACTCCACTATTAAGGTCTACGTGGCAGCTATCTCGTCGTACCACGCCCTTTTCGGTGGCCAGTCAGTGGGCAGACACCCCCTGGTTACACGTTTCCTCCGCGGTGCGCTGAGGCTGAGGCCGCCTGTACGACCCCGTGTCCCCACGTGGGACCTGGCTGTGGTACTAGAGGACCCTGGGCAGAGCACCCTTCGAGCCTCTCGGGGAGATAACTGACAGACTCCTCACGATCAAGACCGTCTTTCTGCTGGCTATCACCTCTCTGAGGAGGGTGAGTGACCTCCAGGCCCTATCTGTGGCCCCTTCGCATATCAACTTTGCGCCCGGTTCGGCGAAAGTCTTCCTCTACCCCCGTGCGGGGTACATACCAAAGGTTCTGACGGTCGTACCACAGCCGGTCGTACTCCAGGCCTTTTGTCCTCCTCCCTTCAGGGAGCCCGACCAGGAAAGGCACAACTGTGTGTGTCCAGTGCGAGCACTGGACGCATACATCCACAGAGCTGCCCTGTGGAGAAAGACGGACCAATTGCTCATGTGCTTTGGTCCGCCTAAGAGGGGTCTTCCAGCTTCGAAGCCCACTCTTAGCAGGTGGATAGTGGATGCCATCAATCTGGCGTACGAGACCTCTGACCTTCCCCCGCCGTTGGGAGTCAGAGCACACTCGACCCGAGGTGTGGCGGCCTCCAAGGCCTTCTGGGCAGGTGTCTCCATGCAAGACATCTGCAACGCTGCTGGGTGGTCCACGCCCCTGACATTCGCCAGGTTTTACAACCTCGACATCAGAGCCACTCCAGGCTCCTCCGTCCTTTCAGCCTGACACCAGGCAGGGACTTGTCAGTCTGGCGGCGTTGGTATTGCGTTCCCATAGCGTCTTCGGACGTAGCTCGAAGTTCCTGGAAGGGAACGTACCAGGTTACGTATGTAACCCAGGTTCCCTGAAGGGAACGAGAGCTACGTCCCGAGCCACACTTCCAGCATCCCTGCCAGCGCTTGCTTCATGACTTGAAGCTGAAGCCGGCTCCGCCGCACGTGCTTATATACCTGGTCGTGACGTCACCCCGCCCGTGACGCCTCGCCCATTCATTAGACTGGTTGTATACAATATTCAGAGTGCCGGTTACGCTGATGGCGTTCCCATAGCGTCTTCGGACGTAGCTCTCGTTCCCTTCAGGGAACCTGGGTTACATACGTAACCTGGTACATTCTCTGAAATAGCTCAAAGGTGCCTCTCATGAACCTTCAATTGAAAAGCATATATAGACAGAGGACAACACAACCTTACCAATTCTGATAGTGGACTTTCTAATTTTTATTTTTGCCTTTGTGCACATATTTATTTTTCTTTTCTATTTCATAATGACGTTGTAATATTTTTTTTTTATTTATTTATTATTATTTGTTTTTGGTCAGACCGTAAGTAAAAGTGTAACTGTGAATCATATCCATGTCTTTTTCAATCAATATCCCACATACTACAGTAATGTATATATTTGTACTTTTGAAATGGATATGTGGCATACAGAAGAAGTGCAGCCTTCTGCATTTTACAGTTTTTTTGGATTGCTTACACACTAAAATTAAAAGTAGTACACTATTAGCAAAACCTTACACTCAAGAAGCAAAACATCAGCCCATATTTGCACAACTATAAGCACATTGTCAATCTCACACTTGTTGCAAAACTCTACACACAGTGATTTGCAAAACACTAAACACACTTAACATACATTGCACACAAAAATCTATCATGAAGTCACTTCCTTGCAATACCAAAGCACTGACTGTCAAATTACCGCACCGTCCAACCAATTGGTTCAACACAGTCATCAGGTGTGCAAACACTTGTTTGCTTAATTGTAGACACACCAATCAGGTGTATAAGCACTATAAAAAGCAGCAGGTGAGTTCATCGGTCTTCAAGCACAATGGAAAGAGTCAGAGAAAGAGTAAGATGACGAGGAGGAGACCCAGAACGAGGAGGAGGACGAGAAGGAGAAGGAGGAGGAGGAGGAAGGGGAGGAAGAGGAATCAACAGAGGAAGAGGAAGAGATGGAGGCCATGATGGAGGTAGAGGAAGAGGAAGAGGAAGACAAGAAGGTGCTCAAAGAGGACCGAATCTGACAAATGAGATCCGCGCAACACTGGTTGACCACGTTGTCAACCACGGCCTGACGCTGAGGGAGGCTGGACTGGGAGTATAGCCAAATCTAAGCCGATACACAGTGGCAAGTGTGATAAGAACATTTCGACTGGAAAATAGGTATTGTAAAAATATCACCATATCAAAAACATCTGCACGGTTTCAGTAACTGCTTACAGTACTGTATTCTATGCAGTATCAGCACTTCTGTTACCTTTTCCTGTGAAATTACTGTACTATTGTATACTGTTTTTTTTCTACATAGGATTGAGGGTCAGGAACGACAAGGGGGAAGGCCTCCTATGTTCACAGAACAGCAAGAGAGGGAGATAATAAACATGGTTTGGGCCAACAATGCTATAACACTCAATCAGCTCCAAGCTAACATTGTCAATAACCATGCCAGTTTCAACGATATCCATCAGGTCTCAACATCAACACTGGCACGCATCCTAAAAAAAAAACATATTCAAATGAAGCAAATTTATCGAGTGCCTTTCAAGCGCAATTCCGAAAGGGTGAAACGACTGCGGCATGATTATGCAGAGGTATGTATTCACTTTAGCAGTGTGATCTTGCATACTGTCTCATAATCTTTTACTGTACTGTAATATGTATACTAGATCTACACTGAACTACACAATTTTGCCTGACACTGTTCTTCAGGGAGTTTTACGAATGGATGGAGAGGAGATCCAGCATGAGTTAATTTACGTAGATGAGGCTGGGTTCAACCTGACGAGAACACGAAGGAGGGGAAGAAACATCATTGGCCACAGGGCTATAGTCAATGTCCCAGGGCAACGTGGGGGTAATATAACACTCTGTGCAGCCATTACACAGAATGGGGTCCTCCACCGCCATGCCCATATGGGCCCTTACAACACAGCACTCATACTTACATTCTTGGACCAATTGCACAACATAACAGCAGCAAATCAAATCGATCATATGCAATACATTGTTGTCTGGGACAATGTGTCTTTCCACCGCTCTGCTCTGGTTCAGAACTGGTTTCAGCAACATCCACATTTCACCGTCCTATATCTTCCACCATACTCTCCATTCCTCAACCCTATAGAAGAGTTTTTCTCTGCATGGCGGTGGAAGGTATATGATCTCCATCTCCAGGCTGAGGTACCCCTCATCCAAGCCATGGAGGAGGCCTGTGACCAGATGGAGGTAGCAGCAATGCAAGGATGGATTCGTCATTCAAGACGTTTCTTTCCAAGGTGTCTTGCTAATGACAACATTGCCTGTGATTGTTGATGAAATTCTCTGGCCAGATCCAGCTAGGCGAAGAGACAATGTGTAGTGTGTTTTTTTTTTTTGTAACAGTAAACTTGCAGTACAATACGCAAAGTGACATTTTGTTACAGTATTATGAATCTCCATGTCAACATTTTGGGCGTGTTGAGAAATAAATGAGTTTCTTCAGTCTGCAACATTGGTCTTGTGTAGTGTTTGGTGGATTTACTTTTATATTTGTACTTTGTTGATGGTAGCCTACTCTAATCCTAGGGAAGTAGAAGTGCTAAAAGTGTTTTAGGTTTATCACAGCAGAGTGTAACTCGTGCAAAGAGAGCATAGTAAAATGTGAAACGTGTGTTTCATATGGTAACAAAGTGTGGTTTTTAAACAGAAGTGTATAGTTTTTACAAGAGTGTTTAATTATGCAAAGGATCTGTAATGTCTTGCTAATTGGGTGTGTGGTTGTGCTAATTGTGTGTAGTGTTTTGAAAACACGGGCCCTGTTTTGAAAATCGTGCTTAAGCAATACAAAAAAAACTGTAGTACAGTAACTATCATCCATAACTGTTGCCATAGTTTACATCAGGTAACAGAGTGCTCCGTTATATTGACAGCATGACTAAGCATCTTGTTTGTGAACAATGACACAAGGACATCAGACATGCAAGATAATTTTACCCCCTCTGCCTGGCCAGGGCCAGCATAGCCTGTGATGTTGAAGAGGTTCTTTGGCCCGTCCCAGACCAAAGACAAGATGCTGGGGCAGAATAATTATTTTTGTTGTTTGCTGTATTGTACTGTACTCTACAGTACATTAAATTGAGGAATAAAACATTTGGGGACTACCACAAGAAACACTTATTACCGGTTTTTGTAGTATTGTTTTGAATTTATCTCATCAGTGTGTAAAACTGTGTTGTAGTGTGTGTGTTTTTGTCTGTTTGTGTGTCATGTCTGAGAGCAAAGTTTGGTTTTTCAGCAAGATTGAGTTGTTTTGAGTGGGTAGCTTCATTTTGACCTGAATATAGGAAGTTTGGGGAATTGAGTTTGAAGTTATGGATTCGTGTTTACTGTTTTGAGAATACGAGGCATAGTTTCAAGAAATGTGTTTAAGAAATCGAGAAAAACTTTAAACTGAAATTGACCAGATGTTAAAACAACAACAACAACAACAAAACTCTTTCAGTGCTGAATTCTAATGCAATTGCATTTGAGTATTTTTGTGGATAGACACTGTCAACATTGTTCATCTCCAGCTATGTTTACAATTGAGTAATATTGCTTTGGGTAAAAACGTCTCAGGTTACGTATGTAACCATGGTTCCCTGAGAGGGAACGAGACACTGCGTCCTCTAGAGGTCGCTATGGGGAACTCCATTTATGTGACCCGTGTCTGAAGCATATATACAAAAACACCAAATATTGGCCGGCGACAGCCTATGACGTCACTCCCGGTGCGACCACAATATAAAAAGGGCACCGGGAAAAAGCGTCATCCGCTTCTTCGTCTGAAGCTGCATCCGAAGCATGGCCTAAAGTCTAGAGGACGCAGTGTCTCGTTCCCTCTCAGGGAACCATGGTTACATACGTAACCTGAGACGTTCCCTTTCAAGGGAACTTCGAACTGCGTCCTCTAGAGGTCGCTATGGGGAACGATATACCCACGCCGCCATGCTGAGGGGAGTGCATGCCATTCCACAAAGGCGAGCACTAAGCATCAACTCTACCAAAAGGATAAGGGAGTTGTCTCTGGGATGAAGTGACGGCTGTCAGTGACATTATCCCCTTCGGCCAAAGGCCTGACTTGCATACCCCGGAACTCACATGATAGAGGCCGGACCTCCTGGACCCAGGGTAGAGCTCAAGGCTTGGAATCAGAAAAGGGTTTCCTTTAAGGGGATACGACCAAGCGCTTAGGATAGTAACTAAGCCTGGTCTGTCACCCAGGGCCTACTGCTTGCTCCTACAAGAGCTCGCTGAAGGAACTGTATCAACAGATCCTTGGTAGTAGCCCCTGTTCAAGTAGTATCACTGGGGATACATAGGTAGAGTGGGGCCCAAGGTGAAAACGGGTCTAACCGACTCAAAGAATGGGTACGAAGCCGCAGCGCGTAACCCATACCATACAGGATTTTAGAAAAGACCGCAAAACACTCAGTGTGCGATCTTACCACAGCGTGGCTTTCAGAAAGTGCACAAAGACTAGCGTGCGCACTTACCATAACATGGATTTGTAAACATCGTTCTTTTCAAATGCTCTGGAGAGAGCAGCATGCTCAAAGGTGACCCTCTATAGTGAGGGGAGCAATGCTAGCTCTACCAAGGCAGAGCTCTGGAGAGCGGAGAACTCAACTCTCAGCATGAGAGGAAACTCAGACGCTCAAAAGGGAGCGGCATGCTCATAGGTGACCCTCTATAAAGAGGGGAGCAGTGCCAGCTCTACCAAGACAGAGCTCTAGAGAGCGGAGAACTCAACTCTCAGCATGAGAGGATACTCGGCACATACATAAGTAGAGTGGGGCCCAAGGTGAGAACCGGGGCCTGACCAACTCAAAGAATGGGTACGAAGCCTCAGCGCGTAACCCATACCATACAGGATTTTAGAAAAGACCGCAAAACACTTGGTGTGAGATCTTACCACAGCGTGGCTTTCAGAAAGTGCACAGAGACAAGCGTGCGCACTTACCATAACATGGATTTGCAAACTCCGTTTCTCCAAATCCTCTGGAGGGAGCAGCATTTTCATAGGTGACCCTCTATAACGAGGGGAGCAATGCCAGCTCGACCAACCGGGAGAGCTCGTGAGGGAGCAGCATGCTCATAGGTGACCCTCTAAATGAGGGGAGCAATGCTAGCTCTACCAAGACAGAGCTCTGGAGAGCAGAGAATTTAACTCTCAGCATGAGAGGGAACTCAGACGCTCAGAAGGGAGCGGCATGCTCATAGGTGACCCTCTATAAAGAGGGGAGCAGTGCCAGCTCGACCAACAAGAAGAGCTCGTGAGGGAGCAGCATGCTCAAAGGTAACCCTCTATAGCGAGGGGAGCAATGCTAGCTCTACCAAGACAGAGCTCTAGAGAGCGGAGAACTCAACTCTCAGCATGAGAGGATACTCGGCACATACATAAGTAGAGTGGGGCCCAAGGTGAGAACCGGGGCCTGACCGACTCAAAGAATGGGTACGAAGCCTCAGCGCGTAACCCATACCATACAGGATTTTAGAAAAGACCGCAAAACACTTGGTGTGTGATCTTACCACAGCGTGGCTTTCAGAAAGTGCACAGAGACTAGCGTGCGCACTTACCATAACATGGATTTGCAAATTTTATTCTCCAAATGCTCTGGAAGGAGCAGCATGCTCATAGGTGACCCTCAATATTGAGGGGAGCAATGCTAGCTCTACCAAGGCAGGGCTCTGAAGAGCGGAGAACTCAACTCTCAACATGAGAGGGGACTCAGACGCTCATAAGGGAGCGGCATGCTCATATGTGACCCTCTACAGAGAGGAGAGAAATGCCAGCTCGACCCACAAGGAGAGCAGCATGCTCATAGGTGACCCTCTATAATGAGGGGGAGCAATGCTAGTTCCACCAAGGCAGAGCTCTGGAGAGCAGAGAATAGGGATGGGCGATATGGCCTAAAAAATTTATCACGATAATTTCAGGTATTTATTGCGATAACGATACAAATGACGATAATATATATATATATATATATATATATATATATATATATATATAGATTAAGTTTTAAAGATTAAGTTTATTTCATATAGTATTATTAATGCAATTAACTTGAAACGTTCTGTACACAGCCAACTTATGGCCATGCTAATTATGATCAACAGCTCATCTCCATTAATTGCTCTTATCAACCATAATAATGCGTTACGGACGCTTCATATTAAATCATATGCATAGGCTACTGGCACACGTTTACCACATTGCTGATGACTGAAAGCCTGTGTATGGCTATACTGCTGTGATCTGTTTCAGGCTTTCCATATCATAACATTTTAGAAATTAATTCATTGTAATATCTCAGAAATGGCATATTTAACGAGAACATCGCGGAGATTTAGACTGCTTTGCTGTTAGGGTCAGAAATGCACAGGCGGACTGAAGGAAAAATCGCCAAAACTATTTTAAATGTCATATAATGTTAATATTATTATCTTATCTAAACTTTTTATGTGTTTCAAACAAACTTATGTCGCCATCTTATGCGTTGCATTCATGCAGAGAGCAAGATTTTGCGTGTTCACGCGCATGCTGTGTGAGACGCTCAAGAGATGCGGGCTACATCATTCTTATTTGTCTACATTTTGTTTTCTTCATTACAAATCTTGATTGGTTTTATTTTGTATCATTGCAGGTTAAAAGTAATTCACTATGTTATGCAGATGCAAAACGCTAGACTGCGAATAAGATTAGCTACAGTTTCACATTTTATAAATATTTGAACAATATATTCAGCATATTTAACAACCTGTTTTGTATCTTTATTTAATGCATAAGCGATTTATTAAAACAAAATTATGAGGCTATGCTCTAGAGTCTAGACTATTATTCATATGCAAGTGTTTGTGCGGAAAAGAATGCGCATGCATGACAGTGAGGCGCTCGCGCGGATCACTTGCATTTTTTCCTGATAATGAAACAACTTAAAATAATAATAATTAAAAAAAGAAAACTTTAAATTGGGGCTCGTCACATACATGAGAAATATTTCTCAGGGCTCTACGCTTACTTTTCTTTTTAGGAGCGCTTGTGCTTCTAATTTAAAATATTTAGGAGCACGGTCAAAAATTTAGCAGCACCTTCAAATCAATAATCAAAAATTCTGATCAAAAATGAACCTTCCCATTACGAGGTGATATTTGACTCCTTAAAGTGATTTACAGGGAATTTAGTTTTTACCTTTGTAATGGCATTTTTCTAACTTTATTAAAAGTTTGGCATCTTTTATGTCAAATTCGAATTGGACGTGTTTCCAGTTGTAACCACCATTTTTCTGTACACTTTGCATATTACGGTAGTTTGCTCCTCATCTGATTTTCTGTAACCAAACCAGTTGCAAATTGTGGAGGTAGCTCCTCGCTTAACAACAAGCTCCTCCTCATGGAGCGTTCCCACCAGACGCGAATGAAGCGTTAAGCGCGAGTGATTTACATGTTAAGTCAATGCAAAGACGCGAATAGACATCCTGCCACGCAATTCGCGCGAATGAAGCAGCGCGAATTGAGCGTTTAGAGCGAAATTCTATACATATGCTCTCTGTGGCAGTCATACATGTGCGCCTGGCAGAAGCCCCGCCCATGACGCGAATTCGCGTCTGTTGTGCAGTGAATTTCACGCGCGAATGAAGCGAGTAAACCCAAAATGTTCACGCGTCCAACTACTCGCGAATAGCGCGATTTATTCGCGCAAGTCGCGTCCGGTGTGAACGCACTGTCAGCCTCACGTCCGCCTTCCGCCATGCTTGTTTTCACTCCGCACGTGAACAGTGAATCGGGCGCGCACAAAACTACGTCATCAACTACACTTATCGTTATTATCGTGAGGAGACAAATTTTTATCGTGAGGAGAATTTTCAACGGTATATCGCAAACGATAAGATATCGCACATCCCTAGCGGAGAACTCAACTCTCAGCATGAGAGGATACTCAGCACATACATAAGTAGAGTGGGGCCTAAGGTGAAAACCGAGGCCTGACCAACTCAAAGAATGGTACGAAGCCTCAGCGCGTAACCCATACCATACAGGATTTTAGAAAAGACCGCAAAACACTTGGTGTGCGATCTTACCACAGCGTGGCTTTCAGAAAGTGCACAGAGACTAGCGTGTGCACTTACCATAACATGGATTTAAATAACGTTTCTCTCTATCAGATGCTCTCTGGGGGGAGCAGCATGGTCATAGGTGACCCTCTATCGAGAGAGGAGCAATGCCAGCTCGACCAACAAGGAGAGCTCGTGAGGGAGCAGCATGCTCATAAGAGACCCTCCATAGTGAGGGGAGCAATGCTAGCTCTACCAAGAAAGAGCTCTGGAGAGCGGAGAACTTAACTCTCAGCATGAGAGGGAACTCAGACGCTCATAAGGGAGCGGCATGCTCAAAACCGGAGCATTGAGAAAAAAGCCCTTCTCTCTCTTCCCAAAATCTGCCAAGTTCACCCACAGATGTCTCTCCGTTACCACCCTGGCCGTCATAGAACTGCCCATAGCAGAGGCGGCCTGCTTAGTGGCTCAAAGAGCTAAATCGGCGGTGCGGCACAGCTCAGCAACCTCGTCAGGTATATATTTTTTTTTATTTTTTTATTTTTTACAAACCCTGACTTTTATCCAGGTCTTTCAACAGATCAGCCTGGTATGCCTGAAACACTGCCATAGTGTGTAATGAGGCGACAGCCTGACCTGCTGCTGCGTATGCATTGCCATTCCAGCGGTTTTTTTTTTCTCAGATGACGTCAGCGAAATCGCGTCATTGTCATCCAACAGCCCGCCCTCGCTCGCGACTGACGAGCGCGAGAAGGAAAACCCCTTCTATAACTCATTGGCGAGAGCCACCTGCAAACCCCATGAGCTCATTTTCCTCCGTGCTTCAGCAGCGGAGGGTCCTGAACCGCGGGAAGCAGACGGCTGCCCCTCTTTCCTCGAAAAGAGAGACAGACGAGAGCAGAGCTTTTAGAAAAACGCTCGCAGTACGCGCAGCGCGCAAACAAAAGACGCAAAGATCATGTGAGTCATCAAGCATCAGATAACGTGGACACGGATGCACACATCTCTTAATGCCTTGCTAGTGCTCGCATTACAAAAGTAAACCATACTTACCTCGTAAGATGCACGCTTCAAACAAAACAGTCATTGAAGACGAAAAAGAGGATGACGCTTTTTCCCGGTGCCCATTTTATACTGTGGTCGCACCAGGAGTGACGTCATAGGCTGTCGCCGGCCAATATTTGGTGTTTTTGTATATATGCTTCAGACACGGGTCACGTAGATGGAGTTCCCCATAACGACCTCTAGAGGACGCAGTTCGCAGTTCCCTTGAAAGGGAAGCTCTGTGTTGTGGTGACTGAGGTCTATTCACCAGGACAAATTACCATAGTTTAGACCTGTCATGTTTGACACTGGATTTCATTGGTCATAAATTTGAAAAACTTGGCTTATTACAGTTTTTTCCAATTGCTAACACACTAAAATGACATGCACAGCACAATTATTTAAACTGACACACAGAGAGCAAAACTTCTTCTCAAGTCTCCAAAAGTCTAAACACATTTTCTGCTTTACACACATTTTGCATTTCAAAATGGCACTTTTTAAACACACTGAACACGGTTCTCTGCATAACACACAACAATCTGAAATAAAGTCACATGTTTGCCATTTCAAAACACTGCCATTCAAAATGATACTACATGAGCTAATTGGCCAATTACATGTGCCACCTGGCCAAACACCTCAATGGTTAATTGTTAACACTTCAATCAGGATGTAAGCACTATGAAAAGACCACAGGTAAGAACCTTTTTGTGAGAACAATGGAAGACATTGCAGAGAGAGGAAGAGGAAGAGGAAGAGGAAGAGGAAGAGGAAGAGGAAGAGGGAGGTTGAGGTTGAGAATAAGAGGGGGAGGAAGAGTGAGAGGTAGGGGCAGAGCAGGTAGAGGAGTTCATGGCCAAAGAAGACAAACACTTTCAAATGAAATCAGAGCAACCTTAGTAGATCATGTCATCAACCATGGGCTGACAATGCGTGAGGCTGGACAGAGAGTGCAGCCAAACTTGAGTTGTTTTACTGTCGCCTCTGTCATCCGGACCTTTAGACTGGAGAACAGGTATGTAACCAAAATTTCATGTAGTACACGTGTAGTATACCCCATGTCATAGTGTATCAGTTGGGTGACACCTGTTTACTTAGTGTATGACATCAGCCATTCATGAACTGTACAAGTTTCCTGTACAATGTACTCTACTGTGGGGGAAAATATTTAGGCTGCATTGTCCAAGCCCTATATATATATATATATATATATATATATTATTTTTTTTTTTTTCTAAAGGACTGAGAGACAACAACATGGTGGAGGAAGGGGCCAAATGTTCACTGGGGTACAGGAAGCTGGCATTGTAAACTTGGTTTTGAAAAATAATGAAATCAGATTACAGTTTTTTTCTGAATGCTGAAACCCTAACTGTGATTCTTATAGCACAATTTCTAAAACTATTAATACTTATAGCAAAACCACTCACTGAGTTTGCAAAACTAAAAGCACAAACACTGCTTTGCACCCAGTTTGCAATTTTGTAACACACACTTTGCAAAACTGTAGGTACAATCCACTGCACAACACTCTTTTTGCGGAACTGTAAACGCAACTCACTGCCTTACACTCAATTTCCAAATGATCAACACACTCCTAGCAAAACTATACACATGTATGGCTATCATTAACACTATTTTGCCAACTGTCTGGCACACTTTCACATGTGAAAACTGTTTTAGATAATTACTTCACTTTGCAATCAGCCTAAGCACTATAAGTAAGCCACAGGTAAGCTGTCTGTGTGGAGTACAATGGAAGGAGCAGTAAGAGTGAGAAGAGTGAGAATCAGAGGAGGCCGAGGAGGCCGAGGGAGAGGACGTGGAGGTGAAGAAGCGAGAGGGTTAGAGGACGTTAGAGGAAGAGGAGAAGGAGGAGCAAGAAGAGGACGAGGAGGGGAAAGAGGAAGGGTAAGAAGAGTAAGAAATAGAATAACTGATGACATCAGAGCTACAATAGTGGACCATGTCATCAACCATGGGATGACCCTGAAGGAAGCTGGCCAACGGGTTCAGCCTAATTTGAGCCGCTACACTGTGGCAAGCATCATTACAGTAAGACATTTCGAAATGAGAATCGGTAAGTACTTTGTAGCACTGCCATACTCTAATGAGAAACACAACAGTACCATACATGCAAAAATACTGAAATTGTTACTTTACAGAATTGCTAGACGTCCAGATGTTGGGGGCAGAGGAAGAATGTTCACTCCAGAGCAAGAGACCCATATAGTGAACATGGTGATTGCCAATAATGCAATAAGACTGCGCGAAATACAGCAGCGCATAATTGATAATGACACCATCTTTCAAAATATACACAGTGTAAGCATTTCTGCACTAAGTCGTGTACTTGCGCGCCACAGAATAAGAATGAAGCAAATTTACAGAGTTCCTTTCGAGAGAAACACAGAACGTGTAAAGCAACTGCGATATGACTATGTGCAGGTAAGCTATAGTGTCATTGGTTCTGAATTTGGAAGTGCATACTGTAGTGCTGTGCATGGGCCTGATGTGTTGCATTTGTTTTGTCTTGTCCAGAGAGTGATGGAACTAGAAGCAGATGCCATGGGACATGAGCTATTTTTGTAGATGAGGCCGATTTTTAACCTCAGTAAAACCAGGAGACGTGGCAGGAACATTATTGGACACCGTGCCATCATCAATGTCCCAGGACAACGTGGTGGTAACATAACCATGTGTGCAGCTATAAGCCAAAATGGTGTTGTTCACCATCATGCAACCATAGGCCCATACAACACTGCACACATTATTGCATTCCTGGACACCTTACATGACATGCTCACTGTTCAGAGACCAGAGCATACCCGATATGTCATCATATGGGACAATGTTAGTTTCCATAGGGCTGCTTTGGTCCGCAACTGGTTTACAGCCATCCTTCATGGCACTCAACCTCCCTCCATACTCTCCATTCTTAAATCCCATCGAGGAGTTCTTCTCTGCCTGGCGCTGGAAAGTGTACGACCGTCATCCTCATCAACAGGTAGCCCTTTTACAGGCAATGGAGGAGGCATGTGGAGATATTGACCAGGCATCATGTCAGACCTGGATATGGCATTCAAGGAGATATTTTCCCCGGTGCCTTGGACTGGAGGATATTGCATGCGATGTGGACGAAATTTTGTGGCCGGACCCAGCAAGACGACATGATGTAGGCTGATTGTCTTTTTTTTTTTTTTGTGAAATTACTATTTTGTGTTCTGACTTTGTCTTGGTTTTGATGAGTGTGAATAAACACTAAATACTTGAAGTTTGGATCCTTGTATGTTTACATGACACTATGACAAAAGTATGACCTCAAATTGACATCTGTACACAGAGAAAGCAAAAGCCAGATGTGTTTTGTATTCATACCATCAGTGTGTAGTTGGCACATTGTGTGCTTAGTAGATGATGGCTTGTGTTTACTGTTTGATATGAAAACACCATTTTTACAACGGTGTGAAGAGTTAATCTAGCTTTGTTCGCTTTTGCAAGAGAACTACAATGTTTTGATAATTGGGTGAAAGGTTTTCTTATTTGTGTGTAGATTTTGCAAAAATAGCCAATAGTTACAAAAAATGTGCTTAAGCAATCAGGAAAAACTGTAAGAGAAATTCAAAGCCACGTCATCCAAGACAACACCTTATTCAACAACATTCAACGAGTCAGTCTGTCCACAGTGGCTCGCATTCTCAAGCGAAACCAAATCAGAATGAAACAACTTTATAAGGTGCCGTTTGAGAGAAACTCTCAAAGAAACAAAGAGTTCAGACGAGCATATGTGGATGTAAGTACTATATTGACTGCAGTACACCACACGCAACATTGTTTCCCAGTGTACTGGATAACACCATATTGACTGATTTTTGTTCTTTGTTTTCAGGGAGTACTGGAAATGGATGCTCATGCAATCCCACATGAGTTCATCTTTATAGATGAGGCTGGGTTCAACCTAGCAAAGACCAGAAGAAGGGGGAGAAACGTCATTGGCCACAGAGCCATTATAGATGTTCCTGGCCAACGTGGTGGGAACATCACAATGTGCGCTGCCATCTCCAGTATGCATGGTGTCCTCCACCGTCATGCCAACCTTGGACCATACAACACAGCCCATATTCTCACATTTCTGGACAGACTTCACAACATTCTCATACCACCAGAGCGTATGAATGATGCAGACCATCAAAGAAACCGGTACGTTGTAGTATGGGACAACGTGAGCTTTCATCGTGCAGCCCCAGTCCAAAACTGGTTTGCTGACCACCCAACATTTTTCGTGCAATACCTCCCACCATACTCACCATTTCTGAACCCCATAGAAGAGTTCTTTTCGGCATGGCGGTGGAAGGTATACGACCGGCAGCCCTTTGTGCGCATGCCTCTTGTGCAGGCCATGGAAGAGGCATGTGATGAGATTGATGTGGGTGCAATTCAGGGATGGATAAGGCACTCAAGGCACTTCTTCTCTCGATGTCTGGCAAGGGAAGATATTGCCTGTGATGTTGACGAGGCGTTGTGGCCAGACCCGGCTGTGCGGCAAGATGCTGCCTAATTATTTTTCTTGCCTCTTTTTTTTTTTTTTTTTTTTTTTTAAGTGTAATATATTTTTTCTGAAATTCTTTTTCAGTTTACTGTTTTTTTTTTTGTAAGAACATTTTTGTTCAGTCCCATGTAAATATATCTGCTGTGCATATGTTGCACTGACTTGCTTACTGTAGTGAAAATTAAAATAAAAAAAATGTTGCAACAGCATGTGTGTGTATCTGCAAATATTTCTCTGCATGTGAACAATCTGATACGTATTTTAGTATTATGGCAAAGCATACTAAAGATGGGGGTGCTTTTCATTATGCCCAACAGTGTGTAGTTGGTTAGGCAAAAATCTGGTAACATGAATGAAGTGTGTGCCATTTCATGCAAAAGTTTGATTTTGATAATGCTATGTGTAGTTTCGGTTGCAGTGCTTCATTTTGCAGGATATATGAGGTATTTTGCAGTTTGGGTGTGTGGTTTTGTGAATTGTGTTAAATATTTTGATAAAACCAGACTAGTTTGAAAAATTGTGTGTTAGCAATTGGAAAAAACTGTAACTTTGTAAGATGGACAAAAAGATTTTGATGACCTGTGAAATGGATACTTTAAAAATGCTTTCAGTCAATTTTATGAGCAATTGAGCATTTAAGTATTCAAGTAAAAAAAAAAAAAAAAAAAAAAAAAAAAAAAAATTTAAATATTACTTCAGCAATTTACTTCAATAAAGCATAAATGTAAGCTCAGAATTATTATAATTTATAAAACAAATACATTTTGGCTTGAATATAATTTATAATACTAAACGCTTTTTGTTTACTGTGTTGAGAGTTGCTGAAATCGCGTTTGGTCTCGTACTGTATCGCGTATCTTGTCAGTGTGTGCACTTGCTTGGCCATTTTTAGTTGATTAACAGGAAAGTGGGTTCAAGCGCCAGCAGAAGGCAGTGTAATGAAATAGTCTTTAAGAGAAGCAGTCTGTCAGCCGAAGTTTAAAATCAGCTGGTAAGTGTATTTACTTGTCTCAGTGTTTAGTAGGGCTGGGACTCGATTCCAAAAAGAATCGATTCCTCGATTCCGAGGCGTTGGGAATTGAGAGTCGATTCCATTAGGCGGAATCGACTCCTCTTTAAGTTTTTTTTTTTTTTAACACAAACCGCAGCCTGTAGCCGATTTCATTTGTCAACACAATCATGTCACCTGTAAAGAAATAAAGTTCAGACTAAATAAATGGATCCAGTCGTAACACAGAGTGGTTTAGGTAGGATGATTATTTCAGCGTTGTGTAGCAATCAGCGCAATGACTGACCCAATGAAATCTTTAGAATCGGTTGCTGGGCGGGGTTTGATCTTCCTCCTTGTAGTTTAGGACAAGAAGAATAAATCTGATTTCTTACACTGCTTTTTAAACAACAACCACGTACAGTATGGAGACTGACGCTATCAGTGACTACGTTTACAGGGGCAGCAGTAATCTAATTATTGACCTTATTCTGAATAAGACAATATTCTGATTAAGGTGATTACATACATGAGTTGCTTTCAGATTATTCCGTTCATGTTCCCGTTTTACGTGTTACAGATCGATTAATGGCTCGCATCATTACGTCTCCATGCCATGCAGTCCAACGTTTCTTCCCGAATTATCAACATACAGTTTGTCTTCGTTATGGTACTATAAATAGTTTTGGCTGTTTCATTTTCAAATTATACAAAAGCTACGAGTCACTTCGTCGTCGTATTAACAACGTTAATAGTTAGATTAAGGTGTGTAGCCTACATGTCTGTAATGCAGTCCGATAATGCGACTAAAATAGGAATAATCCACGTCTTAATTCAATTTGCGTTTACTTCTATTATGACTTTAGCCAGATTAAGGTAATTAGAAATCACTGTTTACATGGTAGTTTCTTAATCAGAGTATTGTTTTAGGCTAATCAGGTTCATATCGGAGTATTGTTGTCCATGTAAACAGTGTTTTTTGATTATGTTCCATAGAGAAAAGTGCCTCGTTCTATTTATGACCAAGCAGCACTCGCAATACGACTAATAGGAAGGACAAATGGATTTGCAACAGTCGATTTGTCACGCCCGGTGTAGAGAGTTTCTCACTGTGTGGCACGGTAAGATGCGAATATGTTAGACACGGTGTTGGTATAAAAAAAAAAAGAATCAAAAATAACAGTGAGGAATCAATTCTTGGAATCGATTCTTTCGATTCCAGAAACAAGAATCGGAATCGGAATCGATTCCAAAAAATCCGGAATCGAACAGCCCTAGTGTTTAGCGCATTTGCCGTTGCTAGGAAACGCTTTTTGTTTACTGTGTTGAGAGTTGCTGAAATCGCGTTTGGTCTCGTACTGTATCGCGTATCTTGTCAGTGTGTGCACTTGCTTGGCCATTTTTAGTTGATTAACAGGAAAGTGGGTCCAGCTGAATTAAAATGGTGATTTGTTGGATTGGTATAAAAAAGGTTATTATACCGCGGCAGCGGTCGTGGCAGTCGTCGTGTGAAGCCCTCCTAGTGTGAAGACCGAAGAGTGTAAAGACCATCAACTCTACCGTGCGACTCACCGGGCAGGGACACCGGCAAGGGATAGAAGTATCGCTTTTTATTTTAGTTTTTCCATTTATTTGTTTATTATTGAAATGTTATATGCATGTGTCAATTTTATTTAATTTCTTTATTTTCTTAAATATGTAGGTATATAGTATTTATAGAGTTGTAACTTTTAGTCTTGTTACTTTTTCTTATTTGTAAGTCGCTTTGGACAAAAGTGTCTGCTAAATGACAAAAGTAAAGTAAAAGTAAAAGTAATACTAATGCTAATATATGTGTCTAAATCAAAAACATAGTGATAAACATCGGTATTTAGCTGAATATTTACTATTCAATTAAAATGCCATACACGCCATAACACGCCATACAGGGACTCAATATTATTAAAAATTACTTTTTGAAATGGGTCATTTTAAAATGCATTTAAAATTAGTTAACAAACTTTGTGATTATTAATGTATTAGGCGACAAAAAGACATGACCCTGACCTGTTATTTAAGCAGACCTCTTTATAACATCATAAAACTGTTAATATAGCTGAGTTAACTGTTTATTGCACTATAAAGTAGTTGGGTAACACACTGTAAATTCCCTTAATAATTTTTACATTGATCCAAATCAAACACAAACATGAACTGATCAGGATCTTTTTCCTATTGTAAAGTGCACACTGACATACAGTGTGAAATGGGTGTGCAGACACAAATTTATGGAAGAAAATAATCCAAAGTACAAATAGATAAATAGCCTACATATTATTGGTAGTTGTTTTTCTTCTGATGCACATGCCTGTAATACAAAAAATATGTATTCGATAATTGATAAATCAAGAGAGGCTACAATACTTTGCCGTCTCATTTCAGAAGACAACCACATAACACACATGCAATGTTGATCATTGAGACTTTTGGAAAAGGGCCAGAGTCTCGCAAACCTGACACTTTTTATGCAGTGCTCACAGATGAGTGTGTATGTGGATTAAATGAAATATGAGTGAAATATGAGTAATGTGAATATGCAGCAATGTCTCAAGTTATACCATATGCCATCCACAAAAACAGCAAGTTCACCATCTGTTTCTCGATGCTTCTGCACTTACACACTTTTACACAAAACACACCCAGCATTTGTTAAACACAAGTACCCTAAATCTTTCAAATTCAAAAATTCAGATCCATTATTAAAACATTCAAAAAGAACTTTACACAGCACAAAAACAGTCTGCTCCATAAATAAACAGGACAACAAAACAAACATGCAAACACATTGGAGCTGCTGTGACAGCTATGAGATTTTCAATATTAATAAACTATCGTGACTGTGTGTTAGAGTTCCCTTTCACGTTTAGTCTGGTTTCAACCACCCACATGGACCCCCTCTCAACAAGGACCACCAAGACTGAGCAAAACCACCTGCTCCACTAACACAAACACACACACATACCTTAAGGTGACCACTTTCACCACATCCACCTTGCCATTTACACACCAATATTGAAACATAGAACATTCCAACCAAAAACAGCAAATAACACATACTTTTTGCCACAGTTTTATTATACAACATAAAAATGCTGAGCTACTTTGAAACTAAACAAGCTTCAATAGTTAAACTGCATTTATCGCTTGTGCTGTGCTGAAAATCATTTATATAATTTGGTGTTCCCAATCAAAAATAACCAGCCTTTTATAAATTTGATTGTAAATCTCTCATTATGCTATGTCTATTATGACCAAATCTTGAATTCTGTTTTTTTTTGTTAACTTGTATTTTGGAAGGGATTGTAGGCCTCAATGATCTAAGCTTGTGTTTTCAGTTTTTGAGTGAAAAAAAAAAAAAAAAAAAAAACTTATTTGTGAATAATTTTGGCACTGTTCCCTCAAAAACTGAGGTGTTGTAATGTGGGGTAATTAATGTGTAATTTGATTCATGCTGTTATTGTCATGCTTCCCTTGCCCTCATGTATTTCTGCCTTGTGTATGTGTCATGTTCTGATTGGTTGTCCAAGTCATGTGTCTTTGTCCAAGTCATGGTCTTGCCCACTACTCCACGATCCATGCTATGATCCAGGTAATGTTCCCCTTCATGGGCCTGGCCCTCCATCCCTCCCCCTGTTCCACCTTTGCTCTACCACCCTCCTTGACTTGTTGGGTTTGGGGTTTTGTTTGGGCATCTGGAGCCGCCCTTAGAGGGGGGTGTGTAATGTGGGGTTTGTTTCTGGTTTAGATTTTCATGTCTTTTATTTTGTAATTTGATTCATGCTGTTAGTGTCACGCTTCCCTTGCTCTTATGTATTTCTGACTTGTGTATGGCCGTTTCTCAATATGCGTACTTGTCTGTACTTGTGTTCTTGTGGACTTGTGAAACGTCATCAGTCGCTGCCCAAGTACTGTTCCAATTCAAAGTTCACATCTAGCCAAGTCCAGTTCAAATCCCCGGATGTATTCTTGATCCGCCCCTTTTACCGAGGATGCATCGAGAGGTGACTTGTGCGGACTTGATACGGGCCATAACCCAGAATTCAGTTCGTCCTCCCGTCCTCGAGAGTTCGTTCTTCTGAGTCGAACTTGGCAAGTCCAAACTCGAAAGGACGGAAGTCCAGACTCTGCGAACTTGGTATTGAGAAACGGCCTATATATCATGTTCTGATTGTCTTGTTCCTCTGGTTATTTTCCTGTCATGTGGTTCTCAGTTCTGTTTCCCATTGGTTGGTTTGTGTCATGTGACCCTTATTGTTTGCTATAAGTAGCCCTCTTGTTGCCATTAGGCTTGTTCGACTTCATGCGGTGCCGCAAAGAACGGCTGCCGCCTGACAAAAGCAATGCTTTCTGGTTAGAACATGTCCGACTGTGATCGCTGCTGCGGTCGCCATACGATCATATGTGTCATCAAAGTACTGCGAGAGCAAAACGAGACCAGCCACCAAGGTCAGGCGCTGCAGTTGCTCAAAATCAGCTGTGAGAGCCTTGATGACGACACACTTTATTCTCATTGGTCAGATTCTGTGTTGACAAGCACCACGTGTGTTGCGTGTTTATTCTAACAATTCAATTCCAATAATGCTCACAAATCTATGTTTTTAGAACAGTAAAAACTTTTTTAGTGTACGTCGCACTTTATTGGTATTTACATAGTATATATGATTATTTTGAACTTTATTCATGAACAGATGGTGCTGTATTAAGCAGTATATAAAAAGTGTTTCTGTTTCTGTGTATTTGACAAATATTGCATTTAATTCACTTTATCTGTGATAAGAGTATGGAAACACGTGAGACTGTCACTACAGGGAGCAGACAGTGTCCGACTTGATATCTCCGCTTTTAATTCCGCCCCGATTGCAAGCAGCTACCCTCGCCGGCCGGTGGCAGGCTAGTGTAGTTCATCTCGAACAATCCTATTGTCTCTTGTCTTGTATTGAATAATGTTGTAACCTGCTGTTGGTGAGTCTAGTTTGTTTATGCCAAGTAAAGTCTGTTCATGTCAAGTCTGTTCATGCAAAGTCAAGCCTGTTCAAGTTAAGTCTATTCGGATTACGTTTGGTCTTTGTTGTAAATAAAAGCTGCACTTGGGTTCATCACTACGCTCGCCTCAGTGGACTATTGTTACAGGTTCGTAAGCTCAGATCAATGTGGCCTATGGTCAATCAGTTCCAAAAAGAATTTCAAAACCTGTGCTAATGAAATAAAATAAAATAAAATAAAAATAAATTAATTAAATCAATAGTTGGTACAAGAACTTTTTGACTGGGAACCATACAAGTGTAACAAGGTGGGAAAAAAAGTACAAAAGTCATAAATAAATAGCAATCACGTGACCCTTCGACGGCGATGCAGGCTTAGTCTTTCGCTCTGCTCACTTTGCCATATTTTGTATGATCCTGTCAGTAAAATTTGAACCACTCTGCATTGGACATGTCATGAGTGCTAAGGCAGACAAAGGGGATCGGAAAAGAAAAAATTCAGAGACTCCGCCATCTCCAGAGAAGACCTCGACGATGCTATTGCTAGCCGCATCGAACTAGCATTTAAAGAGCAGCAAAACACGTTGAATTCAGTTGTGAATTTGGCAGTAAGAGAGGCAATGGACTCGTGAACTGCGTGAAGACGTACAAGCGACCAACAAGTCTGTTAAAGAGCTAAGAGAGGAGTTTGAGGCCATAGCTACCGCGGCGAAGCAGACACGTGACCGCGTAGATTCTGTTCAAGCAGCTGCACGTGAGGATAGGAGAGGACAGTCACGGGCTTAAGAAATCAGCTGGAGCGACTCACAGAGAAGATGACGGATATGGAGGACAGGTGCAGGAGGAACAACGTACGACTGGTGGGGCTGCCAGAGGGGGCTGAGGGATCCAACGCGGCTGGTTTCCTCAGAGTTAATATTTCTAAGTGGATTCCTTCCTTGAAGGGCCGTGACATTGAGATTGACCGGGCACATCGCGTATATGACGGAGGGAGGGGCCCCGACCGGCCGCGCACTCTCATCTTCCGTGTACTGAGATGGCATGACAGACCAGATATCCTGAAGGGTGCTCGAAAGGCTTATCCGGTGAAATGCGCACAGAACAATGTCACACTGCTATTTTTTCCCGACTTTAGTCCAGCTACAGTGATCAGGAGAAAGGCATTTGGTCCGGTTTTGAAGAAGATGACAGCGCTTGGTCTCCAGCCCGTCCTCATCTATCCGGCCGTAATCAAACTATAGCACAAGGGGGAACAGAAAAGCTTCGATTCCCCTCAGAAAGCGGAGGATTTTATTAGCTCCCTGTCCCAGCAGAAGATGTATGCCGCGGCTCTGCGCGGGGGAACGGCGGCCGCTGTTTCTCCAGCCCGGCGGGAGCAGTTTGATGGTCGGGATGAACATAGTCCCAGCTGCCCAGGAGTGGATGATGGCAGAATGGACATGACTAAACTTGGTTTTTGCTTTTTCTTCTCTCCCCTCTACTACTGAGATATTGTTCCTATATATCCGGTACAACGATCTCGTTGCTGGCAAGACTGACACCCCTTTTTTATTTTTTTATTTTTGGCGGTACAAGCTTTTTGGGAGACATGTCCTGCGTTGGAGTGGATCGGTCACAAACCATCACTATTTTTTGTTGCTCAGTCAAACCTATGCTCTGGGTAATGTGCGGTCTGAGTTGTTCCTTGTTTAAGGTTGTCGGTTGTTCATGCTTTTATGTGGTTTTTACTTTTTACAACAGACATTTATACTTTTATTTATTTTACCTTATTTCTAAAGGGATTTTTCATCTAGGAGGTTTGGTATCTAAAATACACATCAACGTTTACACGCTATATATTCAATGCATACTCTAAATATTTTATCACTAAATGTGAATGGGTTAAATTCTGCTGTTAAACAAACTCGTGTGTTAGAATATTTACATCGTAAATCTATTTCCTGTGCTCTAATTCAAGAGACACATTTAAAGCAATCCGACGTGGCACATTTCCAGAATAAGTATTACAAATTAGCAGCTTTTTCCTGCGCTCAAAATAAAACTAAGGGGGTGCTTATTCTTGTTAACGGGAAGTTAAATTTAACAATTGAACACCTTGTTAGTGATGAGAAGGGTAGATTTGTTTTTATCTGATGCAAGACAGTGCATTCCTTTCACAGGTTTCCAAAACTCTGCTTGAGCAGATTGATTGTCCTTTAGTGGTGGGTGGGGATTTTAATGCTGTCATAAATCCTGCTTTAGATAAATCTCAATCTGATACAACAGCCAATGCATCCTCTAAATTACTGAATAAATTTATCACTGAGCTTAACGTAATCGATCTTTGGAGAATTCAGAATACTAAATCTAAGGACTTCACTTTTTTTCTCTAATAGACACAAGACTTTCTCTAGGATAGACTACATATTTCTCAGCCCATTTTTAATTTCATCTGATTCCTCCATCTCTACATTACCTTTTTTATTATCTGATCATTCTGCTGTGCTGTGCAGTATTCCTCTTTCCGACGTTAAAGCCAAGTCCCCTAGATGGCGCTTTAACATATCATTATTAAGTAATCAGACTTTCATTACTTCTTTAAAAGAATATATTAAGGAGTTTCTTGAAATTAATATGCCCTCTGGTGTGGATCCTCAAAAACTGTGGGAGACGACTAAATGTGCTATACGAGGTTTCTGTATATCTTTCTCTTCTACTCTTGCCAAAGCGAAAACCCGCCAGTTTACACAATTAGAAAATAAAATCCAATCATTACAAAACCTACAAAAACAACATTTTACGGAGCAACAGGCTACACAGTTGTCCTCTTTAAAAGAAGAATATGATTTGCTTTCACAATCAAAGGTGGAATTTATTTTGCATAGGACTAGACAAAAATATTATTTTGAATCGGAGAGACCTAGTCATTTATTGGCTCTTAGGTTGAAAGAATGTGAGTCTACGGCATATATAAGCGCAATAAAATCATCGGATGAGCAGGTCACCACAAACCCTGTGGCAATTAATGAAATATTTAAAGGTTTATACACAAATCTATATAAAGCCGAAACAGATTTTGATGAATCAATCTGTAAGCAGCTTTTAGATAAATTGGAACTGCCTCGGATCTCACAGATGGATAAAGAATCTTTGGAGGCCCCATTAACTTTGGAGGAACTCCATGTCTCTTTAAAAAGCCTTCAAAAGGGCAAATTGCCGGGCCTAGATGGTCTCCCCCCGGAATTATATTTAGAAATTTGGGATTTGGTAGGGACACTTATGCTTAATTCATTTAATTTTGCAATTGAACATGGGGTATTTCATAGAGATCAAAAAACATCACTGATTTCATTACTTCTTAAAAAAGGGAAAGATGCTAAAGTTTATGCTAAAGTTTTTGCTTCTCGTATGGAGAAGGTAATTCATAGTCTGATCAAGGAGGACCAAACTGGTTTCATCAAGGGGCGCAATGCATCTGATAATATGCGTCGACTCCTTCATATTCTTGACTTTGCAGACTCCCATCCAACCCCTTGTGCAGTCTTTTCACTTGATGCAGAAAAAGCCTTTGACAGGCTAGAGTGGAATTATATGTGAGCCGTTTTGCAATGTTTCGGCTTCGGTGAACACTTCATTTCTATGATTAAGACATTATACCACTCACCTGCAGTATCAGTCATAACTGGTAATGTTATTTCCCCCCCATTCCCTTTACAGCGGGGAACGAGGCAGGGCTGTCCGCTTTCCCCTTTATTGTTTTGTCTATCTCTTGAACCCTTTGCACAAGCCATCAGGAAGTCTGAAGTATCGATTAAGATTCATGATCATAATCATAGTATTTCGTTGTATGCTGATGATATTATTCTATATTTAGACCACTTTGATGTTTCAGTCTCTAATATAATTAAGGAATTTGATAATTTTAGTAGTTTATCAAGATATAAAATAAATTGGAGCAAATCTGCTTTAATGCCAATTAACAATATTAAAGTTAATTCTTCTATTCCCTCATTCATCCCTATTAAGGAATCTTTCACCTATCTGGGCATTACCATATATAAAACATTCATAAGATTGCCAGGGACAATTTTAATAATATTTTAGTTAAGGTCAAGAATGACATTCAAAGATGGAAGAATCTTAACGTTTCCCTCCAAGGAAGAATCTCCACTGTTAAGATTAATTTGTTACCTCGATTTAATTTTTTTTTCTCTATGCTACCGCTTTCTCCCCCTCCAGGTTACTTTAAGGAGATCAACTCCATAAGTACGAAATTTGTCTGGAATGATAAATGCCCCAGAATTAAACTTACCACATTACAACATCCTAATAGTGCAGGAGGACTGGCTGTACCAAATTTTGAACTGTATTATTGGTCGTTCCAGTTTAAGGCTCTTCATACTTGGGTTGATCCTCAATCTACAGTTTCTTGGAGAGTGATTGAAGCTGACAAGGTTAAACCAAATAGACTCCAAGATATTTTATTTACTGGCACAGGGAAAAAAGGGGATAATTATAAATTTGGTCCGGTTGTGGCCAACTCTATTAAAATCTGGAAAACGGTTGAACGTCGGATAGGAGGACCCTTTAAATTTTGTAATAGTACACCTTTATGGCACAATTTTAATTTTGTATGCGGAAATGGCCCATTTGTCCAACCTTCTTGGTCTTCTTTAGGTGTAAACACGTGCAATCATATATATGATAATCAGGGCCTATGTTCATTTCAGACGTTAAGAACCAAATTTTGTCTACCAGCATCCGCATATTTTGTCTTTCTTCAATTATGTTCCGCTCTCAAAGCGTATGGCGTTCCTTGGTCTTCTCCCGTTTCCTCTCATCCTATGCGGGACTGGATTGCACCATCTGCTGGTCGGCCATCTGCTTCCTTAATATATAATAAGATTCTTGATTGCATTATAAAACCTCTTTCTGTTAAAACTATTTGGAATAGGGAATTATCTGACCTTAATTTATCTGTCGACTGGGAGAGGGTGTGGTCTAATCTCAGTTTAACATCTAAAAATCTGGCCCATCATCTTATTCACTTCAAAGTCATTCATAGAGCATACATAACTCCTTACAAAAGATTCAAAATGAAACTACAATCAAATTTCAACTGCCATATATGTAATACTACATCATCAGGTACTTTTCTGCATATTTTTGGGAATGTCCTATCACTATCAGTCTATGGATACATGTAAACCTGGTTTTATCATCCTTACTGCAAATTGATTGGTCAGTTAACCCAAGTTTGTGTCTTCTTAATGATGATTCTGGTCTCTGTATAAGTTCGATGCAAAAGAGAATGTTGTTTGCTGGTTTTACAGCTGCGAAGAAGACCATAATACAGAACTGGTTTACACCGCATATGTGTGGGAAAACATATTGGATCCGTAGCCTCCTGCAAATAGTGTCTTGTGAATGTACAACAGCACGAATCAATGGAGCCAAGCCTTCTACCATTGATGCTTGGCAGTGCTTTCTCTTTGAAATACGTGACTGTATGGAGGAGTGACTTCTGTGGGTTTCTTTTTTCTGTCCCTCCTTTTCTCCCTCCTTTTGACTGGACTTTGAGATGTTGAGTATATGTCTGTTGTTTTATTTTATTATTTAAAAAAAAAAAGATGTTGTGTTATGTATGAAAAAAAAAAAAAAAAAATGTTGATAACAAAAAAAGTCATAAATAAATCTAATTTAATTTAATTACTATGTAATTACATCAAATAATAATAATTATGATAATATTATAACAATTTTCAGGTTTTGTTGAGGTTTTGTGGAATGGTTAGGTTTAAGGTTGGGTTTAGGTCAGCAGATGTAATTATACTGTAATTACCTCGAATTAATTAGAGATGTTAGTACATATAGTAGTAGTTAAATATACTTACTGTAATGTAGGTCTGAAAAAAGATACCATGGAGTGATAGCACAGCACAGTTCATTAAATGCGCAGTTTAACCAAAAATATATATATTTTAAAAAATGTATTAGTGTAATGGTTAATAATAGGTTAAAACAGTGATATGCCAGTGAGAGTGAATGTATGTGTGAAAGGTAAAGCTGTGTGCACAGGAAAGGTCTGTGTCCTGCACTCCAACTGCTGTTTACAGGCAGGAAATGTTTGTTTTATGAAAGGGAAGGAAGCATCTCACTTGGTAAACACAGCATATAACATAATTTGCCATGAAAGCCTCATATACACACTCTTTTGCCTCAAAGAGGAAGTGATTCATATCACACTTCTGTTTCTTCTGAAGATTCACGTCATTCAAATCATTCCAGCTCAATTTCTGACCCTGCGGTTTTCAGTTAACCATCACAAACATTCAAAGCAGCTTGAGTCTGGATCACAGCGGCAGTACGCAGCACTGTACGTGTTTGTTAGTACACAATCTGCTTAAACAAGTGACAAACAAACAATGCTATGTCTTTATTGCACACTCACTGCAAAAATTCACAGTGCAGGGTGAAAAAATGCGAATCCTTAGGATAATGATGTCTCAGAAAGCTAACTGGAGTCAGGCGCCATGCAGCTAACCCAGAGTCCAATCAATGACACAAGATTGGAGGTTTGGGCAGAGTTACAATGAGTATATTGACCTATTAAGCATTACCTGCAATCATGGCTCAACATATTCTGGCAAATTCAAAGTGTTTTTTGCACTTTTTTTCTGCAACAGCATTTCAAACAAACAACTGAAAGCAGCAGAATCCAGTAGGTAAACTCCTGGAGAGCTACCTTCTTGCAGAGTTCAGTTACAGCCCTTCTCCAACAAACCTGTCTCTAAAGGGATAGTTCACCCAAAAATGAAAATTCTGTCATTAATTACTCACCCTCATGTTGTTCCAAAACCGTAAGACCTTCGTTCATCTTCAGAACACAAATTAAAATATTTTTGATGCATTCCGAGACGTCTCTGACCCTCCCATAGAGCGCAAGGATCCTTACACGATCAAGGTTCAGAAACATAGCAAGGAGATTGTTAAAATGATCCATGTGACATCAGTGGTTGAACAGTAATGTTACGAAGCTATAAGAATACTTTTTGTGTGCAAAGAAAATAAAATTTATGACATTATTCAACAATTTGTCTCCTCCGCATCACCCTGTAGAGCCATTTTGGGGAGTATCACATACTTAAACAATGTATGCTGTTCTGTGTCAGCAGCACCCTACACGGATACGCTGTTTAAGTTGTTTACATATGTATAGCAAATTATCTTAAAAGGGGAATATTAATAATTAATCATAGCTTTTTATAATTAATTATAATATTTCGATAAGTTAATACACTGTTAAAAATGATTTGGGCTTTTAGTCAGGGGGACTATTGTTGTCAAGCTGAGAGAACTCATTGCCCATTACAACAAAGCAAGAAGAGTTACAACAACTTCAACTTGAAAAAAGTGCGGAAAGTCATTAAAAACTCACAATAATCAGTTCAGTTCACTTCAGAAAATAGGTCGTGGACATTTCAACCAACACGCATGCGCCCGCAGTGACGTCACGCGCCATGTTCAACGACTCTGGAAAATCCGAGCTGATGTTTCTCATTCTTTTGCTCCCATTTCAGACCATAAGCAAATAAGTCTAAAATTGTGTAATAACACTGGAAAAACTTCAAGTTTGCGTGGTTATTGGAAATTTAATAATTCTCTCCTTAAAGATGCAGCGTTTAATAATGGCATTAAGAACTTGTTTTCTGGTATATATTTTCTGAAAATTCTACTGATGGTTATAAAACAAAATGGGAATTTTTTAAATATAAAGCTAGGCAGATTGCTATCAGAAGAAGTAAAGAGCTAAAATCCTCTAAAAATAAAAATATATTTGAACTCCTAAATAAAATAAACACTTTATTGCAAAAAACATTAACTCGGGAGGAAGAGTTACTTTTAAGAGAATTAAATTAGCAAATTAATCAAGCGTATTTGGATTTTGCTAGGGGGGTCTTTATTAGGTCAAAAGCCAAATGGCTAGAAGAAGGACAGACTAACTCCAGTTACTTTTTTGCATTAGAGAAGAGGAATTGCAGGAGAAATTCATTAACAGCTCTAAATATTAATGGTGTCAGTTGCACTGATCCAAACTTAATTTCTAAGTTTATCACAAACTTTTATGAGAAACTTTATACTTCCGAATTTAATTCAGATAATTGTGAGACTTTTGTCGAAACTATTAAAAACTATATTCCGACTATTGAGAATGATTTTAAAGATCTTTGTGAGTCAACCTTGACAATTGGGGAAGTTAAATCCGCTCTTTTCTCTATGAAGAGAGGGAAATCCCCTGGGGTTGATGGTTTTTCCGTTGAATTTTATATCCACTTCTGGGATTTAATAAAATCCCCATTGCTTTGCATGTATAAAGAATGCATTGCTCAGAAGGAAATGACTACTTCAATGAAACAGGGTATAATATCCCTTATTCCAAAACCTGAAAAAGACCCTCTTCTAATTGATAATTGGCGACCAATAACACTCTTAACCATTGATTACAAGATATTGGCCCTGGTATATGCTAATAGATTGAAATTTAAGCTTGACCAAATTATTGCGGAGACACAGTCAGGATTTGTCAAAGGTAGACATATTAGCAATAATATAAGACTTGTTTTAGATTTATTGGATTACTCTGAATTTGTACACTCTAAAGCCATTGTTCTTTTCTTAGACTTTTATAAGGCCTTTGATACCATTGAGCATGAATTTCTTCTTCAATCTCTCAAACTGTTTGGTTTTGGGGACTCTTTTGTTAATGTAATTAAAATGTTTTATAAAGAAATTAGTAGTTCAGTCATAGTTAATCTGAACACCTCCCAAAGATTTGTTATAAAGCGCGGTGTTAGACAGGGTTGCCCAATTTCCCCCTTTTTATTTATTTTGGTTACTGAACTATTATCACTGAGTATTATGCACAATCGGAACTTAAAAGGTATTTCCATTTTTGACAGGGAAATAAAAATCTCGCAGCTGGCTGATGACACCACTCTTTTTTTACATGATATAAGTCAACTCTCCAGTGCCATTCAGATAGTTAAACATTTTTCATATGCTTCTGGGTTAAAGTTAAATATGTCGAAATGTGAGATAATGTCGTTGCATGAATGCGATGACAAGTTATTTGAGGGTATTCCAGTCAAAGACACAATAAAGTATTTAGGAATTCACTTAACAAAAAATTTAGTAGACAGACAACAACTTAATTTCTCTAGTCGAATTAAGAAAACCCAAAATATTTCAAATCTTTGGCTACAAAGAGACCTAACTCTTTATGGTAGGGTTCTATTGTCTAAAGCGGAAGGTCTCTCTCGCTTTGTGTATCCATCACTTTCTTTATTTGTGAATGACTGCACTGCTAAAGGTGTCAATAAAGTTTTCCTTGATTTTATATGGAAAAACAGGTCTCATAAACTTAAAAAAGCAGTGATTTCCAATTGTAGAAGTGATGGGGGACTAGAAGTGCTACATTTTCACAATGTTATCAATGTGTTTAGAATCAGTTGGATTAGAAGATGTCTAATAAATTCAAATTCTGTATGGTTTTTTATTCCTAATTTCATCTTTAATAAAATTGGAGGCCTCCCTTTTATCTTAAAATGTAATTATATGTGCAAATAAGCTCCCGGTTAAACTATCTAAATTTCATCAGCAAGCTCTTCTCGCGTGGAAATTGTGTTACATCCACAATTTCTCACCACATAAAACTCCTTTGTGGAATAATATGAATATAACTGTTAGAAACAAATCTCTCTTTTTTTCTAATTGGTTTAATAGAGATTTAATTTATATCATTTCTTTATTTGACAATTCTGGTAATATCTTGTCTTATGAACGCTTCATGACTATCCATGACTTCCCTATTCATTTTAAAGAATACAATACTGTGATTAAAGCTGTTCCTACAGGTCTAGTGCAACTGGTTAAGAGCCACTTAGTATACAGCCAAAATGATACGAAGGATTCGGCTTTGTTATTGGATGGCATTAGCATTTATGATAAGAAATGCAATAATAAACATATTCGCCAGATTTTTCAAAAAAAAGATTTAATTTGCCCTAGAGGCAGATCCTATTGGGCTGCCTTTATTGGCGATATTGAATGGAGAAGAGCGTGGTTATTACCACATAAATATTTTATTCCCAACAAGACCAAAGAAGTCCACTTTAAAATATTACATAAGATCTATCCTGTTAATGCAACGGTGTCCAAATATATAAATATTTCTAGTACTTGTTCGTTTTGTGGTGACGAAGATGAAACATTAATACATTTATTTTATTCTTGCAAATTGGTCCAGAAATTTTGGTCTAGCGTATTTTCCCATTTAAATAAAACCCCCATTCATGCACACTCTTTTAATTTAAAATATATTATTTGCTATTATACTGACTCCCACACATCCAAAGAATACATTTTTAACTTTTTTATTTTATTTGGCAAATTTTTCATCCATAAACAGAAATGTATGGGCTCACTTCCTATTTTCTCTCATTTTTTGGTTGAAGTAGACTCACTGCTTAAATCCTTTAATTTAATTAGCAATAAGAAATGTGATAGATTCCTGAAAATATATGAACAATTGTTTTATAATGGCTCTGATATTCAAGAGTAACCAGCTTTCTGTCATATATTGTTTAGTTTTTTTTCATTTGTTAGTTTTGTTCCCTTATGTAGAGATATAAGGCATTTAAGTTGTAATTACTCTGTATCCTTTGTCTTTGTTTTACCTCTTCTATGTTCTCCTGAATGTATCTGTATATTTACACAGTTCTTCAATAAAAAAAAAAAAAAAAGAAAATCCGAGCTGATCGCCATCTTTTTTCCTCGGAGCCGAGCCGTCCAAGTTAGGGATGGGTATCGTTAAGGTTTTAACGGTATTACTACTCTTACCGATACTGCTTATCGATCCGGTACTTTAACGGTATTCTTATCGGTACTTTTTGTTTTACTTTGTTTCTTTGTTCATATTCTTACAGTATCTTATCTTATGTATATAAAACACTAAAAACTTCATCAATTTGTAAATGCACCAGTGTGCAGGTATTTTTAGTGTTTTATATACATAAGATAAGATACAGTAACAACATGAACAAAGAAACAAAGTAAAACAAACTGACAAATACAATAAAACAAACACACAAACGAAATGAAATGAAATAAACAGTGCTTTCATTTTTCCATGAAGGTCTACTAATATTAATGTTCAGGTAAGTAATAGTTACAAAAGTAATCAAATGTAAATGAGCACTGCATAGTTTTCACTGTATGTACTGATAGATTTATGTTTATTAAAGCTATAACGTTGTTCAGATTAAGAGCTGTGGGTGATTTTCTCTTTGCATTTTGTTCTTTGATTAACATTGATGGCTCAAGCTCCAGTCTGACACTTTAAGACAATATACTGACACGCATCGGATTTTCTCCCAACTGTTCTCGTCCAATTAAAACATAAAAGTGAAGACTCTCATAACCGGCCATTTTGACACATTGCGTGTGTATTTTTTGGCATATTTTTGTGTGTTATTTCGACGCGCCCGAAGCTCAAAGTGTACTTTGCTTGTCCGTTTTGGAGCACGCCAGCCTGGGGAACAGATCACTTGTGCAGATTGTACTTTCAACATTTTACTATCAAATATGTCCTGCAATGTAGCAACAGTAAAGACGGCATTTTATAACAATCACTGATTGAGCTGATTCAAGGGAGGGAGTTGTGCTAGAAGAAATGCGGCTATAATCCTTGGAAGCCAAAATCGAAAAAAAAAAAATACTTAGCTTAATGTAACAGCCACAGGCCTAATGTGTGAGCAGATGTTTGAATAGTTGGTTCTCTCTTCTATCATAATTAAACAGGACTTTCATGTTGCGTGTGCTGAAGCTCCTCCGCGTGAGCGCGATCTGGCTTCTGAATTGCGCATAGCAAAAATGCATCATAGACAAATGTTTGAATATTATTGCACATAAAAACAGCTGGCGACATTATATATATATATATATATATATATAGAGAGAGAGAGAGAGAGAGAGAGAGAGAGAGAGCAACAATAAATGTATGTGTGTTTTCTTAATTTCTCCAATACCGACAGAAGTACCGATAACGTCAGAGCTTATCGATACTCCGGTCTTTCATAATTTAGCCCCGAGACCGATTTAATACCGAGTTTCGGTACCCATCCCTAGTCCAAGTAAGTACATTTAAAATTGTTTTAACTTAGTTCATCTATTGGTAATGTGCATTCGTCGTCTAATGTCTCTCCGTCTCAAATGATCCGTAAACATAACCTGTGATGAATATTTCATGTTATTTCGTTTTTTGGAAATACGTTAGCATGTTAGCGCCGGAGTGTCACAGCAAGTATTTAATGTTGGGTTGAGCCTCATATTCGACATTAAAAAGTATTCGGCACCGATAATATACTCTTATACAAGTGAAACAGTGCGAGACCTGTCCTCATTATGGAAAAATGTGTGAACAGTGGGAACTAGGGGTGGGCGTATCGATCCTAATATCGATAGTATCGATACCAACGTTGGTATTGGTATCGGATCGATACTAGCCTGATAAGATCGATACTTTAGGTAAATGTTTTCTCCTATACACGTAATAACATTGCTAATACATACAACACATTGTAGACATGTCTGGGTGCATATGCCGCTCTTTTCACATCTCTTATGCAAACATTGCTGCTCCTCCCCTGCTACGCAGTGTTTGGTTGTCATGCTGTTACGAATCCTGGCCATGCACTTCAGTTTACTCTCCACCAGAGGTCACCCGCTCACCACATGGACTTTTACACTACACAGCACACTGGACTCAATTTCCCACAATCCATTGCACTCACTAATCACTCACAGCTGTTCATACTGATCACGCCCACACCTGAGAACCATCTCGCAATCACCATCACTCAAACACACACTATTTAAGCCTGGGACTTGCGCTTGTTCTCGGCCGATTATTGTTAGCGTTTATCACTCGCATAGCGATAGCAACTCTACAGAGCCATTATTCTAGTCCTAGTCTTGCCTTGTTTTCCTGCCGTGTCTGACCCTGCCCGTGTTTCCTGGATTAACCCTTCGCCTTGCCGTTTGGACTCTGTTTGCTCCCCGTTTGGATTATTGCTTTCGACTCTGGATTATCTCTCTGCCTTGCCCCTTTGGATACTGTTCGCTGATCGTTGACCCACGCTTGCTCCACGGATTGCTCTGTCTTGCCTCTGCCATACCTGTTTGCCGATCTCTGACCCTGCCTGTTTTATGACCATGTTTTATAATAAAGCTTTGCATATGGATCCGCATGTCTCACGTCTCGTCAGCCCCGTAACACATGCCATCACGTGACTCAGCGGCTCCGAGTGCGAGCGGACGGATACAGTGAGAGATGGAACGGAACTCCTAGCTACAAAAGAAATGAAAAGGAGAGGAAGGGAATCCTTCACACAGTGCATATTATACCTGTATACCGAATTTGTCCTTTTTATACAGTATCACTGTAAGGTGTGGACTGAGTTTAGCTTTTTAAAATTATTTCTTAATCTTTAAATTTTCATTATAATAGTTTTCTGTGGGAGTAAAATGCTTAACATGTTGTTTAACATGTTTGCATATATATTCTGGTCTCAGCTGCTTGCAACATATTATATTTTATTAACAATCTGTATACCGAATTTAGTTTTTATTTATTTATTTGGTCTTTATCACTGTCTTCCTCCATTCATTAATTGCACCATATTAAATGTTTCTATATTGCAATTAGAGAAAATTAAATTCAACATGTTGCATTCATGTTCTGGGTTCATCTGCTTACCTGTACATGCATAGTAGGCCTATATATTTTTTATAAACTATACCGAATTTGGCCTTTTCATATCACAGTTTTGTTTTATTGCGAGAATAACAAACAAATATTACAGTATGTATAAAACAAACAGAAAATACAGTACGTACATAACATACTAAAATCCTTTCAATAATAAATTGATAAATAAAAAAGTCTTCATTCAATAAGCCACTTACGTTAAACTTTTCTTTGTTTTTTTTATGGGAGGAAAATACATAATGTGAAAACTTTGAGCGTTGCTTTCATATTCTGGGCACATCTGCTTACTTGTATATCTAGTTTGCAACATTAATAAGGTGTATACTGAGTTTTGTCTTTTAATATTACGTTCTTAATTTATTAAGCGACATTATTTTTATAACTCTTTTCTTTGGGAGGAAAAGACTTAACATGAAACTGTTTATTGCTTTCATATTCTGGGCTCCTCTGCCTGCAAAGTCCTTTTAGAAAGGCAAATAATATCCACGTAGCTTTAAGGTGAATATAATATTAGTCATATCAACATTAGTATTGTTAATTTTTTTTAATTGTTGTTGGTCATTTAAATTTATGTTTTTTTTACATGACAAGTATCGGAATCGGTATCGGTATCGGCGATACTGGGCCTGTATTTACTTGGTATCGGATCGATACCAAAATTTGTAGTATCGCACACCCCTAGTGGGAACATTATACCCGGGTCAACCCGCCAATTTACGTGATGTCGCGACTCGTACAAGAAGCTTTGCTCGCACTCAATCAACCTGGCACAGCATTAACAGACAGCGAGATAACAGAGCAACTCATGGTCCGTGGGGAAGAGGAGTGCAAAAAAACACTGACCACCGCCGTAGTGTATGGACTATATTTTTTATGTTGAGTTAGATGCGGTATAAACACGTAGTGATAGGTGATTGTTTTCATGTGTAGTGATATGTGTGCCGTTACACTCTGTATCCATGGCAACGCGCAGCAGTGGGGGTGAACGGTCGCGCAGACCGCCAGTTGGAGATCAGACGTGGGTTTTTTGCAAGGGGGAAAGTAAAGTATGAAGAGTTACAACAACTTCAACTTGAAAAAAGCGTGGAAACTCATTAAAAACTCACAATAATCCGTTCAGTTCACTTCAGAAAATAGGTCAAGGTGGACATTTCAACCAACACGCATGCGCCCGCAGTGACGTCACGCGCCATTTTCAACTCTTGAAAATCCGAGCTGACCGTCATCTTTTTTCCTCGGAGCCGAGCCGTCCAAGTAAGACACAGATCGTTGAGGTTGAAGTTAATATTAATGAAATATGCACCTTGAGACAGGTCTCCGCTGTACGTCACATGTCTGACAACATGTCAGTTGTAGTGCTGAAATCTGAACATTTAGGTGACTTTTAACTTGAACTAAAACTGTAATGTTACTTCTCCACATAGATCGCCAAGGAATTCACCAGGCTCACTTCAATGGACATCAATAAATTATATGAGGGTCTGGACAGCCATCTGCATAAACTTCTTCAGTTATTCCGGTTGAAGCGCTTCGAGGAAGTTCAAGACATGACATCCTTAATGGAGAATCTCGACAAGGATGTAAGTGCATATTTGTTGTAGTTGTGGTCCACATTAATTGTGCAACCCCACTGAGGAGAGGGACCAGGATGTAGATTATGACAGACAGTAAACCTCCTCTAATTAATGTACTTGGATAGGCATTTGATACAGACTCAATAAATAAGAAAATGGCTCTGTAAGATGGAGAGAAGGCCAGAGTTCAAGTTACCTCTTTGAACTGAAAGCTCAGTTTCCGTCATTTGAGGTTTGACAAAAATCAGAGTTCTGATATCAACTGAATTCACGTATTGTGTTTTTGCAGGCATCAAACCAAAGGAAGAGAGCGGCAGCTTTGCAGGGACTGCCATGGTACATGAAGGAAAATCCTTCTACATTGATGAAGAGATGTGAGATAAGCAGCAAAATGTTGTTTATTGATACAAAAACTAGTTCACAATGGGCATGGTTACACATCATTTCAGGCATCCTCTGTGTGGATACACTATATAGCCAAACATGTCTAAAGCACAGGCACCTTTTTGTTTTTTGTTTGTTTTTGCATGAAGCCAACAGATCCTGGGGAGGACTTCATCAAAGGAATGGTGATTGGAATCCTTTTGGTCGTTGAAGATGTGAAAGAGCCCCTTCCAGTTTCCTACAACGATGTTGCCATTGTCATTGAGGAAAAGATTGTCATGCATCATCTTGGTGATGTACCCAACGCTTTTGTGAACCTGATGGGCCTCTGCTGTACATGCTGAACCTTGACTTTCCAAAAGAGATGAAATGTACTTTTGAGGTGATTCAGCGCCTGTTCATGGGAATCGGGTCTGACATGTGCACTCCCAGGGTCCACTCTCTAAAGAATAAATTGCTCAGTTAGAGGGATGGCTCAGGAGGATGTTTCTGCATTTGGCCATGAGGAAGTATTCTAATTTTCTTGCCATTTGCTAGATTAAAAAGTTTGTCGAGACAAACTTTAAGTTGGCTTGAGAAAGCCAGACCAGAAAGTTTAAAGAAGTTTGAAGTTTATGTTAGTTTGAAGTTTAAATTAGTTTGTTAGTTTAAAGTTTGTTAGTTTAAATTTCACACACAGACACGCTCATTAACTCACACACGCACATACATGCACACAAGCAAGCACTCACTCACACACACACACACGCAAAGACACACTCACTAACTCTCTCACACACACACACACACGCTCACTTACTCACACACACAAAAAATCACGCTTTCACCCACACAAGCACACTCACTCACTCACACACACACTCACTCACTCACTCACACAGACATGCTCACTAACTCTCACACACATACAAGCACACACACACACACACGCTCAGTAACTCACACACACACACACTCACGCACATACACACACACAAGCACACACTCACTCACTCACACACACACACACACACACACACGCACACACACACACGCACAGACACACACAAACACGCTCACTAACACACACACTCACGCACATACAAGCACACACTCACACTCATTAACTCACTCACACACGCACATACACTCACACAAGCAATACAAATGTAGTAATAGGAAATAAATGTAAAGCCCTTCTGTGGGTCACAACAGTTTATGTTTTTATGTTCTAACAGATGTCTATTGCTCTCTGTGGAGGAAATGTCACTTGCAGACACTAATTTGTATTTTATGTTGTAGAGCAAACATGAACAGAGTGGAGATTTCTGTAATGTTTGAACGTGTTCATTTTCTGGCTGACATTTGAGCAAGTTTCTCAGAGATACATTTTTGTGTTTTGTTTTTACAAATCTTTCTGCAATTTACTGCAGCAACTCTGAACATCCACAACAATTGACTCAGTTGAATTCGGAGAGTTTTTCCCCAAAGGAAGGCTGCATTATTTGTGGAACAGTATAATTTCAGTTAGTAAGCAGCCCCAAGCAAAAGTGTGTTAGAGTGTAAAGGCAAAATTTTGAACGTCCCAAGGAAGGTCTTTTTTTTGATGTCTCAATTTTAAAGCAAGGCTGGTTGAAGTTGGACTTGTTGGGGTTTTAATAAAGGTCCTTATTGAATTGGATTTCATCTCTTTCATCTCTTTTTATATAATTTCATCTCTTTTCAGCTATTTTTTCATGTGTTAATATTTAAGTTTGACTGGCCAATTCTCATGTAGATTTTTTTGTAGATATTAGTTTGCTTAAATTTTTGAAATCTAGCAATTTCTGTAAACTCAAGTAACTTGGCAATAGAGCATGAGAAAAAAAATAATAATGTTGCCCTAACTTGATAAAACAAGTTAAACCAACATCTTTTTTAGATCTCAAGTAATGTTTTCCAGTCCACATTACTTGATACAGAAAGTTGAGTCAACAAATCGCGAGTTGTATCAATTATGTATTCCATGTTTAGCCAACTTGATTCACAGTTGTAGGCCGCAGTTAAGGGACCAAAAGTAATGGGACAATTGGCTTCTCAGCTGTTCCATGGCCAGGTGTGTGTTATTCCCTCATTATCCCAATTACAATGAGCAGATAAAAGGTCCAGAGGTCATTTCAAGTGTGCTATTTGCATTTGGAATCTGTTGCTGTCAACTGTCAAGATGAGATGCAAAGAGCTGTCACTATCAGTGAAGCAAGCCATCATTAGGCTGAAAAAAACAAAACAAACCCATCAGAGAGATAGCAAAAACATTAGGCGTGGCCAAAACCACTGTTTGGAACATTCTTAAAAAGAAGGAACGCACCGGTGAGCTCAGCAACACCAAAAGACCCGGAAGACCACGGAAAACAACTGTGGTGGATGACCGAAGAATTCTTTCCCTGGTGAAGAAAACACCCTTCACAACAGTTGGCCAGATCAAGAACACTCTCCAGGAGGTAGGTGCATGTGTGTCAAAGTCAACAATCAAGAGAAGAGTGTATACAGAGGGTTCACCACAAGATGTAAACCATTGGTGAGCCTCAAAAACAGAAAGGCCAGATTAGAGTTTGCCAAACGACATCTAAAAAAGTCTTCACAGTTCTGGAACAACATCCTATGGACAGATGAGACCAAGATCAACTTGTACCAGAGTGATGGGAAGAGACGAGTATGGAGAAGGAAAGGAACTGCTCATGATCCTAAGCATACCACCTCATCAGTGAAGCATGGTGGTGGTAGTGTCATGGCATGGGCATATATGGCTGCCAGTGGAACTGGTTCTCTTGTATTTATTGATGATGTGACTGCTGACAAAAGCAGCAGGATGAATTCTGAAGTGTTTCGGGCAATATTATCTGCTCATATTCAGCCAAATGCTTCAGAACTCACTGGACGGCGCTTCACAGTGCAGATGGACAATGACCCAAAGCATACTGCAAAAGCAACCAAAGAGTTTTTGAAGGGAAAGAAGTGGACTGTTATGCAATGGCCAAGTCAATCACCTGACCTGAATCTGATTGAGCATGCATTTCACTTGCTGAAGACAAAACTGAAGGGAAAATGCCCCAAGAACAAGCAGGAACTGAAGACGGTTGCAGTAGAGGCCTGGCAGAGCATCACCAGGGATGAAACCCAGCATCTGGTGATTTCTATGCGTTCCAGACTTCAGGCTGTAATTGACTGCAAAGGATTTGCAACCAAGTATTAAAAAGTGAAAGTTTGATTTATGATTATTTTTCTGTCCCATTACTTTTGGTCCCTTAACAAGTGGGAGGCACATATGCAAACTGTTGTAATTCCTACACCGTTCACCTGATTTGGATGTAAATACCCTAAAATTAAAGCTGACAGTCTGCAGTTAAATCACATCTTGTTCGCTTCATTTGAAATCCATTGTGGTGGTGTATAGAGCCAAAAATGTTAGAATTGTGTCGATGTCCCAATATTTATGGACCTGACTGTAAGTAGAAATATTTTTCTATCTCTTTCTTTTATGTGCACTTGCATGTGTACATTTATATACATCTCACTCTCATCATAAAAGATATTCCCCCCTTGTTATTTATTTATTTATTTATTTATTTTCTTTTTACTATTATATTTATTTATTTATTCATTATTATTATTATTCTCCTGTTTTATTTTGGTATCTGTTTTGTAACCCTCTGTCAATGTCGTCCTTTCATGTGATTTCTTGTTTGTAAAATGTTTAAAATTAAGAAATAAATCATAAAAAAAATTACACACACACACCTGGCACTCTATGAGAAGGTGGTGTACACCAAAGTGTGCGTAATCAAATGAGCATTAATTTGGTAGGAGACACGATATTGGCGGGGGTACATTAACTAGTACTTCACTCGTAAAACATGCATAAAACAAAATACAATGTAAGAGAAACTATACAAGATGTCATACACACAATGTCCTGGGATGCATGTTTATCTGTAGAAAGGTTTGTCTATGAGTGACAAGGAGGAACGTTTTGCGTGGGTTTCAGAAGGGTCCCTTCTCACGGCACATCACATCTCGCATACTTTAGAGCAATAAAACAGTCTTATCAGATGGTTGCCCTGGTAACTGAGCCCTTTAGGGTGCTCTTTCAGGGGGAAGGGTCCATAGACCCTCACAGATTGTTTGTTGAATGATACCCCTTTTCCACCAAGGCAGTTCCAGTGCTGGTTCGGAGCCAGAGCCTAGTTTCAAACCGGTTCTTTGTTTTTCGACACCCAAAGCACCAGCTCCGAACCAGTAAAAGCAGTTCGTAAGTAGCACCAAAACATTGCTGGGCTAGAAGGAAGAACCGCTTGCGTCAGGGATTGGGGGCGGGGTTACCGTGACCAACAAGACGAACAGAAACTTGGACCGCCATATTTGAAATAGCAGCTAAACGCTAACACGTTTGATTCGCCGTGTTTGGATGCCGATGTAGGTTCGCAAAGCCATGAACATCAATAGCAATGCAACATCCACCATTGCTGATAGTTTGTTTAGGCTTGTCCGGGATAGATCGGCGCTGCGCGGTGCGAGGCATATCGGGGTCCCGCGGGAGCAACTGGAAAGCAGACGGCTCTTTATGCTTTTGGATCGCTCTCGCGGTGCTTTAGTGTGTTGTGTGCCGATCGATCGATCTGCGTGGCACTGATGCACCTCGAACAAGACTGTTGTGCCGCGCTAGTGAACTGGAACATGAAACGTATTCAGTGACGTAAGCCCTGGCTCTGTATTGGCTCTCTAGCCTGTGGAAAAGCAACCGGTTCTTAAAGCGCTCGCCAGTCGAACCAACTAAGAACCGGCTATAGCACTGGCTCTGAACTAGCACCTGGAACTGCTTTGGTGGAAAAGGGGTATGAGAGGGTTTGCTGGATTATTCATTAAATATAATGAATAAATGTGTGTCTGATTGGTCCAAATGCTACATATATGATACTCTCCAAAATGGCACTATAGGATGACGTGGAGGAGATTAATTCTGAATAAAGTCGTTATTTTTGTTTTCAGTTTAATACCGAACTTAATGAACACAATGCTTTGTTCTGGGCTAAATGTGCTTGTTGTACGCATATACATGTGGTGGTATTTTTACCAGCTGAGAACTCACAAAAAGTTTGTAAAATGTGTAAAGAAATCAAAACAATGCCAGGAATTCCTCCATTGCACACTCAGATCTGCTGCAATGAGATGGGGTTCCCAACACCTGTACCAAACCGTAATGGAAAACATAGTTCCAATGACGAGAAGAACCAGATGTGCTTCATATTCACATTCTGTTCTTGGTTCATTTAGATGTCTGTTTTTAAGAGTTTGTTTGGAAGCGGACTGAGACCCCTTGAAAACATGCACACCAAGGTTTAATCAAACCAAACCAGAAAAGTATTAACACACCCTTAGATTATAAAAGAAAAAATTGTTCTTTTAAGAAATGCTCACTGAAAGTGGAACCAAAAATGTTTCTTCTATGGCGTTGCTGTGAACGCCTTTATTTTGAAGAGCATATAGAAAGATATTGTAAAAAGTAGATGAGACCTCTTCATAATTAAAAAAATCAATAATGAATGTAACTTTCCACTGGTTATTAAAGCCAAGTTTCACGTCAATGTCATGCAAATGTCTCTGCAGCACACACACATTGTGCTTAAGTCTAGAGACATGCAAACCATCACAGACAACAGACCAAGGTCAAGTCCAAATGCCCCAGAGTCCATGATAAGACCAAGACCATGAAAATATGGACTCAGACTTCAGACAGTGTACTACATTAATGCTAAGAAGTACTGTGAACATTTGAAAGTTTAGGAAATATGCAACAAATGAAAAAGTAATGTAAAAACTTCTTGTGGTGCACTCAACAAAAGGATAAATCTGCAACCCGAATTCCAGAAATGTTGAGACGTTTTTTGAAATTTGAATAAAATGAAAATTAAAAGACTTTCAAACCACATGAGCCATTATTTTATTCACAATAGAACATAGAGAACATAACAAATGTTTAAACTGAGAATTTTTACACTTTTATCCACTAAATTAGCTAATTTCAAATTTGATGTCTGCTACAGGTCTCAAAAAAAGTTGGCACGGGGGCAACAAAGGTCTGAAAAAGCAAGAAATTTTGAAAAAAATCAGCTGGGAGGATATCTAGCAACTAATTAATTTAATTGACATCAGGTCTGTAACATGATTAGCTATAAAAAGGGATATCTTAGAGAGGCAGAGGCCGTTTCTCAATATGCGTTCTTCAGCGATCTTGCGTCCTTGTGTTCTCGTTCTACATCATCATCAACCGTCGAAATTCAGTTCCAATTCTCAAGAACGCAAGTACAGAGGACGCATGAAAGTGCCCGGATGTGTTCTTAATATCGAGGATGCATCGAGTGCAGACTTGAGAGAATTGAGCAGTTAGAAATCCCAGAAGATGCTACGGGCGGCTGGTGTATGGAAGCCTGTAAGCTTTAAACTCGCTCTCGCAAATACTTGACGGCTCTTGAAGTTGAAAATAAACATTTATCGTTTTGTTTTGCTTAATTTTAATAAACTTATAAGACCCGGAGAAAGTTTGGATTTTTATTGGCATATTAAAATGAATCTTAACATAGTCATAGTTAAACATATAACGCTGTAAAATAAAACGATATAAAATTATATGAAAATAATATCTATAATAGTATGAAATGTTTTAATAAGCTATGACATTTGTTTGTGATGTTATGTTATATTTATTGTTCATTGGCCGCTGCTTATGCGGAGACTATGCTGTAAGAACGCAGTATATCTCAATTCTCATAAGGGTGCGTTCTGTGTCCTCGTGTCCTTCCAAGTTCTTTCTTCCAAGGAAGCTTGGCAAGACCGGTCTCCACGAGTAAGCAAGTCCGTTCTTTGCGATCTTGGAATTGAGAAACAGCCAGAGTCTCTCAGAAGTAAAGATGGGCAGAGGCTCTCCAATCTGTGAAAGACTGTGTAAAAAGATTGTGGAATACTTTAAAGACAACATTCCTCAACGTCAAATTGCAAAGGCTTCATCATCTACAGTACATAAAATCATCAAAAAATTCAGAGAGACTGGAGAAATCTCTGTGCGTAAGGGACAAGGCCGAAGACCTTTGTTGGATGCCTGTGGTCTTCGGGCCCTTAGACGACACTGCATCACTCATCGACATGATTCTGTCATTGACATTACTAAATGGGCCCAGGAATACTTCCAGAAACCACTGTCGGTAAACACAATCCACCGTGCCATCTGCAGATGCAAACTAAAGCTCTATCATGCAAAAAGGAAATCATATGTGAACATGGTCCGAAAGCGCAATCGTGTCCTGTGGGCCAAGGCTCATTTAAAATGGACTGTTTCAAAGTGGAAAAGTGTTCTATGGTCAGACGAGTCCAAATTTGACATTCTTGTTGGAAATCATGGACACTGTGTCCTCCAGGCAGAAGAGGAGGGAGACCTTCCAGCGTGTTATCAGCGTTCAGTTCAAAAGTCAGCTTCTCTGATGGTATGGGGGTGCATGAGTGCATAAGGTATGGGAAGCTTGCATGTTTTGGAAGGCACTGTGAATGCTGAAAGGTATATAAAGTAACATATGCTCCCTTGTGTATTTCAGCAGGACAATGCAAAACCACATACTGCAGCTATTACAACAGAATGGCTTCATAGTACAAAAGTCTGGGTGCTGAATTGGCCTGCCTGCAGTCCAGATCTTTCACCTATAGAGAACATTTGGTGCATCATTAAACAAAAAATATGTCAAAGATGACCACAAACTCTTCAGCACCTGGAAACCTATATCAGGCAAGAATGTGACCAAATTCCAACACCAAAACTCCAGAAACTCAGATGCCCAGATGTCTTCATACTGTTTTGAAAAGAAGAGGATATGCTACACCATGGTAAACATGCCCCCGTCCCAACTATTTTGAGACCTGTAGCAGGTATTCAATTTGAAATGAGCTCATTTTGTGCACAAAATTTTAAAATTTCTCAGTTTAAACATTTGTTATGTTCTCTGTTCTATTGTGAATAAAATATTGGCTCATGTGATCATGTGAAATTCTTTTATTATTATTTTATTCAAATTTTAAAAACGTTCCAACATTTCTGGAATTCGGGTTGTATCTTAATCTCAACACTCAACACAAAATGGAATCCCAACTCATCAAAATCAATCAATCAATCAATCAATCTTATACTCACTGACTGGTGAAGGTGTGCTGTATCCACTGAGGGGTAGGGTGGGCAGAGAGGGTGGAGAAAGCCCCCCGAGCATGTGCGGGAAGAAATAGGAAAAGTGGGCCATTGGGAAGCCATTGAGGTGTGGGCTGGGGTTGCCCTTACCAGACATGGCTACCACTAGAGTTCGTCCACAATCACACAGAAGAATCCAAAACGAAATTCAAATTAGATGCTTTCTGGGGATTATTTACCCATAAGAGCATTCAGAAGAGAGAGTGGATGTGCTTATTCCGTTTGACACTGGTAGAAAATGGTGTGTCTAGACAGATGAATGGAGGAGTGACTGTCTTTTGCAGCCAGGGGGTTTTCTGTAGGGGCTGTTTCCCATATCACACAGGCCTATTGAGTTTATTTCCAAAAAGATTTGATTCCGTTTAATGAATCCAAGTGTCAGCATTTGTGATGTGCTCCACTTTCCTCTTCTGTTAGAATTCCTACAGGTTGAAAAAGAGAGTTAAATTAATTTCAAGTAAAATACGGAATGCTTTTGTACAAAGTAAAGTAGTAGTTCACTTTTAAATCCCTAAATGCTATCCTCAAAAATAAACATAGGACCTAATAAACGCTATGAGAACTTGACAGAAATTAAACACCCCTTCTGTAATTCAAATAAATCCTACTCTTTTGATTAAATGGTGTAAATCGATGACGTCAGAGCACTGAGTATTGCGTCAAGTGTTGCAGACATCATAAGAAAGATAATTTCTCTCAAGAACACTGCATCATTTCATAAGAGTGCTTACGCCAATCTCACCCTCACACACACAATGTCCAAAGGACACCAAGTCATCTGTTCTTCTTTTTATGTTGGCCAGGCGTGGTCAGATATTTCATCACTCTGAAAACATGTTTATAGGCTGTTAAGAGGCTTGTCTTTTTATGTGGGAACTACTCTGCAATTACACAAAAATAAGGTCATATCAGGTGCTGTGATGTTAAGGATGCAGTTATACCACTAGTCAAACAACTCCACAAACTTGTAATTACATAAAACATAAAGATTCATAATTTTACTCTAAATAAGGAGTACCCAAATCTTTTGTCAGCAAAACGCCTTTGACCTAAAAATCAATGTAATTATCATATATGTATATAAAAACTAAAACCATAAAAAACTTTTGTTAATAGAAATAAACTTAAACTGAAATAAAATTAAATGCAAATATGAGTGTTTACATCTTTATATTTTAATTATTTATTCATTTTTATTTTCCATTTTATTATTTAATTTAATTTACTCACAAAAATCCTGATTGGGGAACTCAAGTTTTGGAAAACAAGCACTAAATGAAAATGCACTGAAAGAAGCTAATGCATGTTATTTATTTAACAGCCTGGTTCTGTATTTTTGAATGAGAAATAATTCAGCTATATTTATATAAATAAGAAAGCATGTTGAGCTGATGTAAGTTGATATAAGTGATGTAACACAGCAAAAGCCAGAAATGTAACTAAAATACCACCGACAGACCTTGAGACTGTAATAGTGTTCAAATTGTGTCTACAGGGAACAACCCACTCACACGCCACATGTATACACAGTTACATGCAAACTTGTATTTCATTAATTTGGGCACTGCTGAAGCCTTTCAGATCAGAGCCAAGGACGCAGTCTGTGCAGTTTGCATACACAACACACTGTGAGCTATGTTTAGCACTCAGCCAGAATCCTGGACACACAGCATAACATGATGTTAAGATCAAATAAACAAATATGAGTCATGTGTTTTTATATAGATTGCACATGTTTCTGCACTCCTGCATTTGTGTGTGTTTGTGCTTGTTATTATAATCACTGAAAGTGCCTATGAGACAGGAAGTGTGAATACAGGGCAGTGTATAATCTCAGTGCTCTGCCAACATCTTCAACGCACGCACACACACACACACACACACACACACACATCGCCCTCTAGGCACTCCTGCTTGTCAGATAAGAAGGACCCCTTGACATTTGTGCCTCTATTAGAAAGGTCAACCTTTAATTACGTGAAATGCCAGCGCGCATGCACCTGCAGAAATACACTCGACATGATCTGTGATGTGTGTGCGTGGTCGCAGCGGATCCCACTAGTGGTCTAGAGGCAACCTTGGTATTGGTACACAAAAAGAGAGCCTTGTTCAGCTTATTTAGGTAAATAGTACTCGATTCAGCAATTCCAAATTTTGTAGCTGTGGACTGAATTTATCAGTATCGCATGGAATTCAGCAGCTTTGAACCAAATTCTGCAGCACTAGACAACATTCAGTATCTCAGGACTAGATACAGAAGGTCTGGACTGAATTTAGCAACACCAGACTGAATTTTGCAGCTCTGTACAAAATTTTGCATTATATATTAATAAGAATCTTTCAGCATCCCTATCTCCTGTATCAGTAGTACTGCTCAGTAGAATTAATTAATTAATTTAGTAATTTATTTAAGTAATTAATGCTTATACTTTTACTAATTAATACTTAAAAATAATAGTCATTACTATTACAATAGTACTTAATACTTAAAAATAATAAAAATAAAAAATGTTAAAAATTCTGTTTTGCCATGGCTGGAATAAATGACATTATAAAATAACAGTTTTCTATTTTAATGTATCTTAATGATATTTCAAAATATTAATATTTTTACTGTATTTTGATCAAATAAATATAGCCATGATAAGCAAAGGAAAGTTATTTCAAAAACATTTAATAAAAATACAGACTTCAAACCTTTGAAATTTACTGTTTTATTTAGATTTATCATGTTTCAATACAATTCAATTCAACACAAAAAATCATTGATAGTATTTTTAATGCAAACAAATAATGGAACCAAGAAGTGAGAACAGCAACAGTATATATAAAAGTAAACAACAATAATTAAACAGGTATAAACAGTGTTATTATAACACACACACATAACTATGTAGGTCACTTTGACTAATTATGCCTTTATTTTTCTCTCTGTGTCCTTCATCATTCTTTCAAAGGCTTTCTTTCTTGAAACAGTGAAATGTCAATCAGGCTTTCAAAAACAGATTTCTGCTGCCTGTCTCACTGTACACAGAATGACACAGAGAGCTATTGACCTGAAGTCTTGTGTTGTCACACAGATCACATATTGTACTCATTTGAAAAGGTCAATGTTTGCAATAGAGGCGGGAAATGTAATCACACACGCACACTAACAGCACAAGGTACAGGGTATCAAATGCTCTCCGATATTTACCCCTCCCCCTTATTGAGTGTGTGTACTGTATGTGTGTGTGTTAAAACATGCTGGGTTGGCGTGGCCAACAGAAAATATTGCTTAACATGAAATCTTAGGAAATCTGTGAGGTGAAAATGAGGAGAGAGCAAAAAGAAAGCAAACAGAGATAAAGAAAGAGCAAACCATGTCTGTTTCTTTCAGACAACCACTCACACAGACTCCACATGGTATAAATCCACTATGAATGCTGTTGTATTTACAATTTTCCTAATATATTATTATATTTTTTGAAACATGTGACTAGCGTGTTCCTGGTATTTTTGCCGGTTCTATCATCCACTAGATATAAAATCTAGAGCACTTCCTGTATACAAGTAAGAACACACTTCTCAAAAACAAAATTGTCATTTGAAATACATGTCTGCAATGTCATTTCATGTGTCACGAGGCAACATATTATGTTGGTTGTTGTATGTATTGCAACAATTTTGAAATTAAATGTTAGTGGCACTAAAATGTTAATGCTCTATCACATTTAAAAAATTGTGTACTACCTACAGTAAACCTACCATAAACCTAGCAGTGTTAAAAACTCAAATGAGAGCGTTAAAACATATTTGCTGAAGCAACTGTGCCATTGTAGCTTGCTTTTATAAAGCTTTGATCTCTTATTGAGTGTTTTGACTTGTGTTTTACAGGACTTGTACATGGGCACTATGCATTGCAATGGTATACCGAGCAAGCTACTGAGCAAGTTTACTATGTCAGAAAAATCATACATATGGAGCTGGTTATGTGATGCATACATCAAAATCTATGAGTTTACAGATCATACACCACATTAAAAGTGTTTTGAGGTCATATCATTGTATTTTGAAAAGAATATACATAAAAATAAATAAGTGTTTATTACTCGATATTATGCCCTTGTATTCTTCATTTGTGTTCAAGGGAATTGAGAGGGTTTTGCAAAAGTGTAGATGTAGTGGCAAGTTTTTCCAATGAACCTGTGTTGAGAGCACACGCATACACCACATAGATGGTCTGGAAACAGAAGATGTGTTGTGTTTTTGTCTGGAAGTGATAAAGATGATGTTTTTCAGCTGAGCAACAGGGCACTGACCTACGGGACACATACACACTCTTCCAGGAAAAGAAGTGGGAAGGCGTATCCACAGTCTGTCATAGTCTTAAGACGAGGCCCCTTTTGTTAATGAAAAACATGTTTCAGTAAGACCCCCATTCCCATCACACATGCAAGTATTCCTTTTAACAATAACACACGTTTAAGTACAATTAACCTCTAAATGTCCACTAATTGTGTCATATATAACTTTTGATTTGTTTTAATAAACCATCACCACTACCAGCATCAACTGATTCATTTAATTCTATGAACATGGATGGCAAATGCTTTTAAAACTATTACGACTGTTCCCAGGGCACACTGTATTCCACGTAAACTAAAAGATGAACTAAATATCTAAATATACAGTTCATATTATTATTAATAGCCCATGTACCTTGTATGTGTGTACCTTGTGTGTGACTTAATTTTTCCCATATCCCCAGGGCTCTAAGAGTCTACTGATTAGCTAATTGATTGATTCTTGTTTGTAAGATGCTGAGTCAGCAATATAATTGCTCTTCAAACACACACACACACCTTGTAGCAAGCTATATGCTACACTATAGGCCTTTTTATACATCCTAATAATATGCGTCAGAAAAGCATGTCCTGTTTCATTTGTTAAAGCTCATTGTGTAAGACATCAAGCATCAAACTTGTTCTCAAAAATGTTTTGTATTAAAAATGACACACTAATGTGCAGCTGTAATGAGAAACAGGAAGTAATCTATGTGCAACCAATAATGATTCAACTTGTGTACTAAATGACTGTCACATCTTACTTTTTGCCAAATCCCTAAATGCAATAAATCGTGGGAACCAGCACCACAATACTACCTGTAGGGTGTACATTTTGGTGAAATTAAATGTGTACTGACAAAGTGAATATTGCACACACTGTGTATGTATCTTAAATGTTGCATAAGTCTAATCATATTGTTCATTCAGGCAACAGATGTGGAGACTTGTGTGTGTATTTTGGTTTGTTTAAACTGGTATATAAAGACACACAGTGGAGCACTGCCAGACAGGAAGAGGTCCAGCGCTGGGGAGTCCTGTTAACATTGTGTGTGTGTGTGTGTGTGTGTGTGTGTGTTAGTGTGTGAGAGAGAGAGAGAGAGAGAGAGAGAGAGAGAGAGAGAGAAAGACAATAGTGAAAAGAAGACAAGGGAAACTTTGGAGTCTTAGATCACATATTTATCCTGAAACGTTGGTTCTATCATATTATCTTTCTCTGTTATATATCTCTGTATATTTCACACTTGGTTCAACTGCAACATAGGCACATTGGAAAATCATGCCTCTACTGTACCTATATTTTTGTAAAACATACCTAGAATACACTGCAGTTTCCAGCTGAAATGAATCCTAGCGGCAGTAAAATACCAACTACTTAATTCTTTTCACATAAATTCTGATTACAGGGGCAGGTTCTCGATTAACAAAGACTTATTTCAGAGTATTAGGCCTATGTCATGACCATAAACACTTTTACAATAGTGCATGATCTACAAACTATTATGTTTTGACATTTTCATCACATAACTAGCAGAGGTGGAAAGAGTACGAAGAAATTGTACTCAAGTAAAAGTTACAAAATACTTTAGTATGTTTCCATTTTTACCCAAAATGAGACGATGTGAGCATTATGGAGCAGGGTTAACCTTAACCCTAACACTCATATACTTTAATGTCTGTTTCAAAAGTGAGACCCAGGAAATCCCTTATATGGACAAATGCATCAGATATCACTACAACTGAATAACATGCAAATAGAGATGCTTTGACTGATGAAACGTGGAAGACAATAAACACAATTGCTATGCAGCACTAATTGACATAGCTTGTATCACAGTATAGAATTTTATAAAATATATTTTCTGTCTCACTGTGATAAGAAGAAACATGGAACCACAGAAGCTAACTGTTTCAAACATGACTGATGTTATATAGTGATTTTGGAGCAAAACATGATATTAGTCTCATATATTTTCATGTCTGACGCTATGTTAAGCAAACATACTACCTATCACTGTGGCCAAGAGCAACTGTTTTATAACTAATTTTGAAAAGTACATTCGCGCATAAAATTATGTGTTTGTTTTTAAGAAGGCCAAAAGCAAAGAAGGGTAAGTGAAGTTTTAAAAGAAAAGAAAGGGTCTAAAACAGTGTGAATAGAAAGGTGCCAGTAAAAAATAATGTGGGGTATGGGTAAGGTCGGGCATCATTTGAATTTTAATGATTCTGATTCTTGTCAATTCCTAATTTCAATTCCAATAAGGTAAAAATAAAAATAAATAATAATAAATAAATAAAAATCTTAGATATCATCTTATTGCTAAATATTTCATTGTTAGCAGAATACTATGAAAGAAAATCAACAGGCTAAAGAACACTTACACAAGGATGTGTGTGTAGCAGAGAAAACAATCCATGAGTCTTCTTGACTTGAATGGTTTAAAATCACATTGAAAGTGTAGTTTGTTATAATAACAAAGGTGGACTCCAGGCACATTTTTGGTAGGACACAAAGATTATTTTATTTAACATGTTAACCCATACCTAGGCTTGGGAATCCAAAATCTATTCCAATTCTGGAATAGGATGCTTAAGGTCAGGAATCGTCTACTTGTTATAAAGTTAAAATTTCGATTCCTCTTATTGATTCCTTTGTGTGACAAATATTCCAAAACTTTCTAAAAAATACAACATAAGAATACAGATTTTTTTGTGAAAATACTTTTTTTCAAGATGTTTCTAACTCTGACTTTGAACCAATTCCGTAGAATGAATATGAATACTATAATCACAGAGATTTTACAGAAGGTTAGAATTATACACACACACAGAAAGTATTAAGCCTTATCTTGACCTCTGGCTTCTCCCCTCAATTAATCTGATTGGTCCACGATGACCTTGTTGATGTGGTTCCCTCCCACAGAATAAGCAGAACGGTTACATTTCTGATTAAATCAATCAATCAAAGGATGTCTCTGCCCAGTTCCTCACCCGTCAGCCCTGCTCATCCGTACAGTGCACTGATGATAGCAGCCATTATGGCAGATTGCAGGTCAAACCCCTCTGGCGAAGGCTATGTCTCATTAGTCGCTCACACTCTGGGAGGAACGTGATTAAATGTGATGGCCGCAGTTCACGGCCCATGACTTACATGAGGGATCAAGTGTGAGCATGTTTGTTTGAGTTTCATATTTTGACACAGAGTCACACCAGAGGGACGGGAGAACCTTGAGCCTCACCTTTCACCTTTCTCCTGTGCAAACATCAGATAATTCGTTTATCAGGCAAAAGCTATTTAACCGCCTGGGGTAGAACAATTTTTAGCATGCTCATGTTTGTTAATTGGTAATGCTAATTTATGAAACAAAGAGCTTCAGCTATGAAACGTGTTCATAGCCGAGTCATTGCACAAGGCATTGCAAAGTAGTTGATCTAACATAACCTAATTTCTACATTAACATGCCTAGTCTATCAGCTATCAGATACAGTTATGCTACAGTTATGCTAATTAACAAATTTCTTGGCAGAATTAGTCATAAATGATATCTCATATCAAGTGGTTTATTAAAAAGAGGTGGTCTATTTCAATCTAACATATTTTTGCCTGACTGGACGATAAAATAGGTGAAAAAAAATCTCAGATTTGAAAGAGGAACTTACACTACAGATAAAGACTATATTATCAACCACTAAATAGCAATAATGTTAAAAAAAAATAATAATATCATGTATAATAATATAGTATGTATGTTTTAAACAGTTATTATTATGAAATAACCATATGACATTGAAGCTTTACTGTGTTGTGCCGAACACCTTGCAGCCATCACTTTTTCATGTTATGTTATTTATTCTTCATATATTTATAAATATATATATATATATATATATATATATTGTGACAAGTGTCCCGAGCGCCTATCAGTGTCGCCCTGGTAACGGAGGAGAAACACCTGTGCGCAATCACCACGGGCTGGTCGGCCACAGCTGAAGCCAATCTGGAGAGGGCTACAAAAGCCGCTTCGCCGCACTCGGGGTAAGAGATGTCTCCAGGAGGAAGCAAACTAACACTGTTCTTTGCTCTTCCACAGATAGCAGTGCGTGACCGACCAGCGCGTCACTTCAGGCACGAAGCACGTCGCACGAAGCTCACAAGACGGAAGAGAGAGGCGGATCACCCAGCACAGCACCTGAACACAAGACACGTTGGCACTTCCACCTTTTAACTTTCACGTTGTTCAATAAATTACACCCTCCGGGGTCTGTGTGGCACTTGACCCTGTCGTGTGATTCTTCAGCCCGCCACAATATATATATATATATATATATATATTTTTTTTAGACAAAATATAAAAACACCTTAAAGAAAAAGTTTGCATGGTTATTTTTTGAGTTTCATATAGCATGATATGGGAGAATAGAGTATGGAGCTCATACTCAAGGAGTTAAAAATAAACTTTTTATTCAGAAGCATAAAATGAGTAAAAATAAGCTATTAGGCGCAGAAGCTGATATGGCCAAAAAGCATAATGAATTTCTGATAGGTTGTAATGTAAATCAGTGAGCTGTTTATAACAGTATAGCAGACTATTTACATAAAATGCATACACATATATTCTATATCTCCCAATAAATATATCTAAAATTTATAAATATATCAATGCAATATGACAACGACTGAGAGATGAACAAATAATCATTCCTCAAAAGCCACATAATTTTAACTTGAAAAAAATAAATTGCTTCAGTCAAGTAAGTGTTAAGCTTGAAATATCACTAACAAAATAATAACTTCTTCTGTTTTCTATTTAAGAAAAAAAACAGTAAAGATTTAATTTAGAGGCCTTAGAAATTTGTATTAGACGAGAATGACTCTTCAAAGATAAAATGAGAAAGTAGGTTGGTACTCCTGGTTTGTTTTTGTGTGTGTGTGTGTGTGTGGGAGAGCCCATCTCAGGAGAATTTACTGAAAACAAGTGAAACAGAGAAGATGAGAGAGAAGAATAACCTCATTTCAGCAGTATATAAAATATAGTGTGTGTGTGTGTGTGTTGACATGAGGGATCACACTGTTGGGAGGTGGAGCGCTATGCTGTCTTAACAGGAGATTGCATGACCTGAATAACAGATGTATGCGTGTGATTTTGACTCTATATGTGCGCGTCTGTGATGAGATCACACAGTTGAGAGGTTTGCTCTCATGTCAGATAATGACACGAGAGTGTCAGATGACATCATGCAGGATGCTACCTAAGGCCTGTCAGGACAAATGTCCTGTCTTCATGTAAAACGCTTTTACCACGGTACTCTTGCTGCATGAGTGATTAGAACACTGTGTGCGGATGGAATTGCTCTCTCTCTTTTCTTCTGTCCAAATCTGTGCACTTCTCTCAATCTTCCCTTTCCTAATTCACTATGCTCCTCTTTATTTTTTAATCAGAATTATGTTTGGAGGGGTTGTGAACCATTCAGAATTGTTTGGGGAAACTCCTATAATTTTAGCTTTTTTTTTTTTTTTTTTTAGTTAGCTACAAAATACGTGTAATTTTAATAATTTAATTCTTTCTGCTTGCATGAACATGTTATCAAACGGTCAAAATCACAACATTTGTGATTCACAACCAAATTTCTTGAGCAGGCTATAAAATTTAGATATTTTTCATATCAAACAGAAATAACCTAATAAATAAGTCAAATAAATAAAGATTTGATCATCTTTGGAATTTATATATATATATATATATATATATAGTATGTATATAGTAATTTTAAGTAATTCTGTTTTAGTTTCTGTTTTTTTAGTGTCTACATAGTTTTATTCATTTTTATTTAAATTTAGAGTAAATGACAATGAAAAATGGCAAATAAGTGCTATCTAGATAGGCAGCTCAGTAGGTTTGGAACAGATCCTCTGGATAGAGAGCGAGAGAGAGAGACAGAGAGAGAGAATAAAAGAATAAAGAAAGCTGAAGCGAATGAGTGAGAAGTAAATAAAAAATAATGGAGGAAGTATGTGAGAGATAAAGCAGAGAGATGGGCCAGCGGTTTATTGCCTCTAACTGCATTTCTGTGTGTCTCTATCTGTATTGTGCAGAGAGGGTGACGGCTAAGATGCAAATCGCTTTTCGCCGCAAACAATATTGCATTTCTGTGAGCTTCATCCATCCTAGAGAGAGCGGCGGAAAGGGAGATGGATGGAGCGCTGAACTTTAATCAGGAGGAAGCCTGGAGCAACGGAGACTTGCTTTGGTCTGTGTATTTTTTCTGTGTAGGATACAGATTAATCCATCACATGCACACATACACATACTCATCATGTGACCACGACTGACACTATGATGACAATCCATCTCTTTCCCATCAGCCTTGTTGACGTGCAACTCCCCCACACATCCCAAAATCACATCACACACACACAGTGCAAAAGACAGATGAGGAAAAACAGAATGAGAAAATAATCCCGTCTATGAGGACTTAAAACCCAAAGGACTCTCAAATTGACTAAACACGGCTGTTCTTGTCCACCCTTTTCCATAACAAACACACACACTCGCACTCCAGCCAATCAAATTCACTTTAAGTTCCAGCAAATTTTTCTTTTAACACATCTCATCCAGCTGGAAACAGTTGGATCATCCAAACGCATGATTCTTTAGGCTCCACCTTTTTTTGTCCACGTTCCCTCAACACAAGAGTCACTTTCAGCTACATTCTCCAAACACAAAAGACATACAATATATTCAGCACCCATGAGAAACAATCACATTCTGTCTCTAAAGTCAGCTCAACAATATAACTCACCTTTTTCGGTATGTTAAATATTTAGTATTTATAAAATAGTTATATAGTTATAGTTACAGTATATTATACGGTTATAGTTATGGCCAGTTATGTAACTTTAATTTGAAGGTTTGCGGGAGCGTGTCTCATCCATAATTTCTTTTTATATACATTATGGAAGCCTCGTAATATTGTGATATTACTAAATATTAATAAATGGTAATTCTGTTTTGACCAATCAGCATGGAGGCCGTTGTTATATCAAACCCATGGTATATTAAAGCAATAATAACACATACTCATTGCAAAAACATGCCTCTTCTTACAGTTTTCAAAAACCTCCAAAAACTTACCTATACATAACATTTGATTCCAGCTGAAATAAACACTAGCAGAAGTGAAACAGCAAAATTTTTATTGCTTTTCACACAAATTATGATAACAGGGCGGATTATCGATTATACTTATTCTCACATTGTTCCTTGCACAATACTATGTTATGACCTAAAAACACTTTCAACCATAGTGCAGAAGTGGTAAACTAATACATTTTGGCATCTGCATCACATAACCAGCTCCATATGTATGGCTTTTGTGATATAGTAAACTTGCTCGGTAGTGCACCTGGTACAGTGCTTTACTTGCAATGTGGAGGGCTCTGGGGTACCAGTCCCGTGAATCACAAATCACAATAAAGTATCTCAAACACATTTAGAAGCTAGCAAAAATGCTAAAATGGCATTGTTTCTGCAGCAAATTAGTTTTTATCTCATGTTTGCTTTTTTTTATTTTACTCTGTGGCATGGTTTAGTGTAGGGTTTAATGTAGGCAGTGTGTTACTTTCAAACGCAAGAGAGCACCATAACACCACTCACCGTACATTTCATTTCCGAGCTTCCACAATATGTGCAAGAACTAGCGTAATAAAACTTTGCCAAATTCATATTCATCTGTTTCAGATAAACTGAACACGCTTTTAGCCCCACTCACTGGACATTTCACTTGGAAAGAGTTGTGAAATATGAAGCAACCTAATACAGTTTTGCCAGAGTTGCAAAGATTTTATCATGGTTGAGTTTTTTTTTTTTTGCTTTAAACCCTTTAACTGTAGTAAAATCACCTATTGCTTAATTAAAAGTTGACGTAAGACAGAAAAACACACACTAAAAGGACACCGCAGTAATGACAGAGTGAAATATTCGACCTGAAGTCACTTACATGAAGACTGAATTACACTAAAACAAAGAGGTGATGTTGTGCTGGTGAGAGCCTCAGCTCTGCAGTGCTCTCTTTCACATTTGCACAAAATTTTCATTAACGTGGATGGCAGGGTGCGAGAGCAGCCATATCTGTTCCATTAGCGTCGCTCACCATAAATCAGACTAATCTCTCCTCGAGGGCGCACACTAATGACACCGCAACTGCAATCGCCACCGCTACCCTTAACTCACACGCATTGGCGTCTGTCATTACTCCACCCGCCCTGCCCGCCCCCGCACCAACCCAGATGAGCCAGATGATTGGTCAAACAACAACAACATTTTCTATGTATTTTTGGTCTGCAGAACAGCACTAAGCACAGAAAAAAAACATCAGGGATGATTCACACAAAACTGAACATTCTGTCATCATTACAATTTTTATATCATTGCAAACTATGATTTTCTTCAGTGGAACACAAAAATAATTTTTGTTTTAGTAGAATGTTAATGCTGCTCTTCTCCAAATAACAATCTTATTGAAACCGCCGATAGTCATACTTGGTGTGTGCTATTTAGTTAGAAGACATGTAAGAACCAGTGGTGTTTAGTGTGATTAATTTCATATCTTTTTACATACCAAGTTTGATTATGTGCATATGCAAATGCCACTTGATAGAGGGAAGATAATCAGGGATGACTACAAAAATTTGGGTTTCTTTGGGTTTCATGCAAAGCTATCATATGGCTATAGGAGACTTGGAATATGGAATACTTGGAAAAAACACCAGAAGTAGGGTAGTGGAATGAAAAGTTTTTTAAAGGTTGAACTTCTTTAATCTTGAGCACAATAAGCAAGTGCAGCAGTCACATCCATCTAGTGCATGCTTACATGGAAAACAATGGAAAAGCAACACAGTGGAACAGCCCCTTAGTCAGTTGTCAATTTCTAAATTAGAATTTTAACAATGTGTGATGACAATCTGAACAGATTTGTTACATCTTCAGGTGAATACTTCTTTTGTTCGCACACGTCTGTTCAATTGCGTCTAACTTGTGTGGTTATTTAGGCCTATCAGTCAAAATAAAATAGTTTAGTAGTTTAGTATATATACCTTTCAAGAGCTCATGAACCTTCCATTCTGACATTCCTTTGGGGCTGGCGGGGGGTGAGGGGGGTGTGCTTCAATACTTAAAGGCCCTAAGAAAAGTCCATAAAAATATGTACTCTGGAACAATGTACTGTGTTGATATGAAGGAATTTTCCTTTGAAGGATTTTTCACACATGTTTTTCCCATATTTTTAATTACAAAAAAAGGTAACTCTTTATTTGAAGGTTATAAAGTTGCATGTTACTTTTACTTACTATTGTAAAAACAGCAAATTATGCATAATTACGAGCAACTAACCTTAAACCAAACCTTAACCCTAAAGTAAGTGCATGTACTTAACGTTATTCAGTGCTAATTTGTGTAATTACACTTTAATTACATGAAGTGTAACCACAGTCCTGTTACTCATGTACACACTATGTAGCCTACTTATTATAATAATTACAATTACTAGGTAATACTAGTTACTAACCCTGAACCTACTCCTAAACCTAACCCTACCTCATGTAGTTACCTTATATTACCAGTAATTTCTTAGGTAGATACACTATAAGTACACCGTAAGTACATGTAAGTTCACATACTGTAAAATAAAGTGCAACTGAAATGTCCAAAAACTTAATAGATAATGTCCTGAAAAAAAATAATTACCAGTACCTTTTCCATTTTTAATGGATTTTTTTTCTTACAGTGCATAGAGTCCTTTTTTGAGTTTCATAGATTATATAGAAAAGAGCACCTTGGCGATTCTTAAAAATATCAGCTGGGAAAAAAATGGAGGAGTTTGGAAGACGAGTGTGAGTAAATTATGACAGAGTTTACATTTTTGGGTTGAGCACATACACAACCTCACATAACAAACAAAACTAACCCCCACAAGCTAACACACACCCATAAAAAAACTTAACAGGAAACAACATCTTTCTCTCACACACACAGTGCGCTGATAGTACTCATGATGGTTAGCTCAATAGCGCCCAGCGCTGGGTAATGTGGCTGTGTTTTGATTGGGTGCAGAGTGGGCGAGTGATTAGCTTTTAGGATTTATGATTATGGCTTATCAAAGAATACCCACAGTGTGACTCTACTACACACATGCGGTATCATGGGTAATCAAACAGCACGGCTTATCCATTGGGAAATACACACAGCATTGCGTACAAAAAGCTCCCAGCATGGGTCGACTCTATTTGAGTGAGGCACACAACACTTGCAATACCGGATCATATAACAAAATTAAGCAAATCTACAACCGCTCCAATAAGCAAATGATTCATAATTGCATCAGTATCACAGAACACAACGTTATAGGGTGTGAAAAGAACTTGTAATAGACTGATGTCAGAGCCCACTCTGGAGCAGGGAAACGCGGAGGCGAGGAACTTCACAAACTTTATCGATAACACTGGGATCACAGGAGACATGGAGATGACGAGTCGAGGTGACGATAATACCGGACACAGGGGCAGGGAAACACAGGGCTTAAGAACACAAGGAAATCACAGAGGAAGAACAGAAACAGGTGCGGAGAAATTAAACAGGGCTAGGGACTACTTAACTACTGATGACAGGGAACGAGCACAGGAACAGGTAGGCCAAATATAGACACGAGAGGAGGGGGAGACAAGACACAGGAATGACACTGATATATATTATTATAATTTATTTATTTATTCCCCAAAAAACGTTTGCCTGATTGGCTAATTAACAGACATTTCTCTACATTACAAATTTAAATCTCACAAGAGTTTTGTAGAACAACATGTATGTTTCACAATAAGTACACTGTATCACGATTACTTTTAATGTGATAGTAGTAATACAAAGTGGGGCCGTAATTGGTAACAGAATACAACCCTCCAGACTTTGCTTATGCATTCCAGTTAATTCAAAAACACTGGAAATAGAAAGTCTAGCATATTGTGCGATACAGTATCTCACACAGGCTTCCTGTTGTATAGGTCTACCACACATTTTGCTGTATATATTAGATCATTTGGGAACTGTACATACACTGGAAAACTAGCAAACTGAGAATAGTATGCACACTGCATACTGCAGAAATAGTATGAGTAGAATGGTAGTAAGATATTCTCTGTTACAGCACCGCAGAGACGCATATGAGTATTCACTAAGGGCTTGTATGCATGGCCCAGTGCTTATGTTTAAAACATTCCGTATATAAAAGTTACTGCTATAAAACTATAGGTGTGACCAGGGCTGTTTTAAGGCTTAGATTGGAGTGTCTGGCATGTATTTTTCAGGAGAACATATCAAAAGAGTTGAGCTAACATGACTGTACACTGTCACTACTACTGGTAACAGAGCCCTTATCCTCCATTCAGAAACAAGGGGCAAAAAAGTTAGGAAGGTAGAGTTTTGGAAAGCTAAAGTCAACAATAAAAAATATTTTACTGCTATATTTTCCAAATGCAACATGATATTCGATCAGAAATTAGTTGTTTTCACCAAAGGAAAAAAAAATCAACCTGAACTGATTTGTAACCCATTTATCTTTTGTAATGTGACATATTTCGGAGTGAAATGGGACATCCAGTTAGAAAAAAAAAAAGTGAATACTTGATTTTATCTTTTGGAAATTAATCGGATTGTGAAAAGTGGGTGTGCGAAAGACATCAGAGACAGAGCAGGTTCATTTTTAGATACATGTGGAATTATAAATAGGGTACATTTTTATTTCTCATTGACTTTAAGACCATTAAGCGATTTATGACAACTTTAAAACACAATTTCATGAGGAAGAAGAAACTGCGGTGACAGTACTGCAATCTCATTTTAAGGGAAGGTGTATCTTTGTCACAGACTGGAGACAGAATCACAGAACTTATGCCAACTACAACATGTTTTCCCTTCAGGGAAACAAAAATGACTTGAAATTTAAAGCAAATGCAGCTCAAAAGTGGCTAAAAACCAAAAAACTTGTCCTAGAGTGGCCTAGATTTTACTCTAGCTGAATAATACAATGTTAAGACACCACTGATTTAATTGCTGCCAGAGGTGTTAACCCTGATGAATGAATGTTGACGTATTATTTTATATTTCACAGTGGTGCTTCCTGAAGCTGACAACACCACTATTGTTTGTGGGTTGTATCATAATGTACAATACTGAAAAAAGATTGCCAAGTACTGTACTGAATTAGTTGTAATAATGAAATAATAGAGCAATAGGGGGATAACGTAATATTATAGGCAAAGCCAGAAGTTAACACCCTGGTTCCCTTGACAAAAAATCCAATAGTATTTGTTCACTGGCTTTTGGATTTTTGAAGAAAATTAGCTCTGTGACCAAGAAAAGCATATTTCTTAATTCTTACATATATATTTAAATAGCTTACATATATTTATAGATTAGTTTCCCTTCAGAAAGAAATATAACAAATTATATATTTTTAAATTCTCAGTTGTTTCTTTCAAGATTAAATGGAGACCTGAGTACTCTGTTTCTCACATTTCTCCAGAGAAAAAGCGACAAGTAATCTAATGCATCTCTTCTAGTTTCAAAACATAACAATGTTTCAAACTGTGCACAGATCATCAGACAAAACCCAAATGTCAATATAACTAAAATACTTCACATCAAATTCTTCCAGCTTTGAAGGATATTCTAAAATGTAGTTAAAAAGTTATTCTGCTTTCTAAAATACCTTATTTTGGGCAAATTCAATAACAGCATCCTGTGTATACTTCACTGTAAAGAAAATCCCATAATGCATAGTGAATAACTAGTTAAGAAAATGGCAGATTAAGAGAAGAAATGTTCAAAACCAAATTAAAACCATTCAATCTAAATATCAATTTGTGATTTTATGCTTAATATTAAAGAGAGAGGAAGGGGGCTGGGGGAAAATAAAAACAGGACAAGGTCCATTTTTCATCCCTCCTCCCTTGTAACATTCATTCATCCATCCCCTCTAGTCTGACACAAGCTGAGAGACTAATGTCCATTGTGTCTGAGTGTGTGTGTGAGCAAGTGTGTGAGAGAAAGAGTCTAGCATGTTGCTTTGTCTGAGCTGAGTTCTTCTCATATGCAAAGACAGACTCTGTTACAAAACCTAGTGAGCTGCTGCCCTGCATACATAGTCCTCTATGGCAGCATCCTAACTAAAGTGGATTCTAATATGTTCTATGCAAATGCTTTACATTTCCAAACATCACACAGTTTACCACAAGAAGAACCTCTCTCTCTCTCTCTCTCTCTCTCTCTATATATATATATATATATATACATATATATATATATATATATATATATATATAAACGTTTAACTCGAATATGTCAAAACGTTTAATTCGAATATGTCAACAAAATGAAACAAGAATTTTGAACATGGATTCATCCAGTGTTCAGATTTTTGTTCTAGAAATGCATGCGAATTTATCAAATTGAATATTTAATTAGATATTGCCTCATTTGCATTTAAACAATATTTCAGAAAACTGAAAACTGAACAGAACAGAAAACTTTGTAATAAAAAAAATGTCTGCAATTCTTAATGTAATCAATCAGCTTGTCAGGATTATGGACTGTTTTGTGTGTTTTGCTCCCCATGTGTTCTGTGACCCAGTTTCTCCCTCATGTTGATTGTTTTATTTGATTCCAGGTGTGTCTCCTTAGTTCCCTCGTTATCCTGTCTTTAAAAGCCCCAGTCCTTTCATTTAGTGTTTGTCGGTCCTTGAATTGTCTTCCCTGCCTGTGATCTGTGTTACCCTCTGGATATTAAAGACTCTAATTGTGAATTCTCCGTGTTTCCTCGTCTCCTTGTTCCCTCGCTCCGTGTTCCCTGAGAGAACCGTGACAGAAGGACCGACCGAATAATTACCTCTATGTCTACGCTCCGTTTTGTTTCCGTGTTTTACCCAGTGTTTTTGTTTCCGTTGTGCCCCATGGATCCCCTCGTCTGTCCCGAATTCCTCCTCCTCCTGCTGGAGCTGGGGGACCGATCTCTCGAGGACCATACGTGACTGTTCCTGATGTTAGCTAACTTCACAGCTACTCGGACGACGCACTCTGCGCATTCTATGATGCTAGCCTGAACACCGCGTGCAGAGCGCTGTCGTGCGAAGATGGTCCTCGATTTCGCCCCCTTCATGGAGTGGATTCTGCCGAGAAACAGAGCCACTCCAGACCCAGAGCCCAGCCCACCATCTCCCCACGGTGCGGAGCATCAGCCCGAGCCCACCGATGATGGAGAGCCATTCCCCGCTACGATCAACGAGCCTGCACCAAGCCGAGCGACTGAGCGGAAAATCGTTCGGAAAGTTGAGCCCAACACGTCAGATCAGGTGTGAGAGCCAGCGTCAGTACCCTCCACGAGGGAGCCAGCCGTGGACGGAGTGAGTGCGGAGTGGAGCTCCGCCCCCTGCACCGTGGCTGAGGGTGAGCTGATTATACATCTGGGATTGCTGGACATGGAGGGGGATCTGATAGACTGGGAGACTGATCTGGAGATCGAACTGCCCCCTCTCCTCTCTCTGTCGTCCCCGCTGGTCCCGTCCAGCCCTCCTTCATCTCTGGTTCCCTTGTCCAGCCCTGAAGGGGCTGCCGATTCTCCAGTGCCCGCTCCTCGAATATGCCCTTCAATCCCTCACCTCAGCTTCCGAGGCCTGGACTCTGCCTTGGCCCGTTGACCCAGCGGCTGCTAGCTTCCTCGCCTCCACCGTCACCCGTCGATCCACCGGGCTCACTCCGGCTCCACGTTGGTCGGGCGACAACCCGCCATCGCCTCTGGACTCCTCTCCTCTGGCTGCACCTCGTCGCTCCATCCCACCGGCTCTGTTGGGCTCCCGCCAGCTCCACCTTGGTCCTCAGTCGCTCCACTGCGGATCTCCGCCTCACTCGCCATCCCCCTGGCTCGTTTACTCTCTGTCTCTGCCTCGGGCTCCTCCTCCACCTGCTCCGCCACCGTTGGTCGGCCCCATGGAGTCGGCGGCCATTCCTCCTCCATGGCTCCTCCCTCTGTCAGCTCCACAGTGGGCCACCGTCAGGGCTGCGGCCTGGGTCCAGCTGTGCTCCTCCTGCTCCGGGTCCCTCCTATCTCTTCCCTGGCTCCTCCCTCCTTCATTGCCCCCCTGGTCTTTGTCTGCCGGCCCCCTCCCGGGTGTCCGCCCTCCTCCTGAGCTGCCTCCCAAGTTGCCACCCGCCCCTTCCCCTCCCCTTTGTATGTTCTACGGTGAGAGGACGCACCTTCCGGGAGGGGGTGTAATGTCAGGATTATGGACTGTTTTGTGTGTTTTGCTCCCCATATGTTCTGTGACCCAGTTTCTCCCTCGTGTTAATTGTTTAATTTGATTCCAGGTGTGTCTCCTTAGTTCCCTTGTTATCCTGTCTTTAAAAGCCCCAGTCCTTTCTGTTAGTGTTTGTCGGTCCTTGAATTGTCTTCCCTGCCTGTGGTCTGTGCTACCTTCTGGATATTAAAGACTCTAATTGTGAATTCTCTGTGTTTCCTCGTCTCCACATTCCCTTGCTCCGTGTTCCCTGAGAGAACCTTGACACAGCTGGGGAAGTATGGTGATATTTCTATTTTCTAACCCTATTTCACAAAAGGCAATTACATGTCTTATAATTTGATGAGGGTTTTTTTTTTTTTTAAGGTCAACAATTAATTTAATGTGTATTTGTTATTGGCCTTTTTGATCTGCCATCTTGGAGTATTTCACAATGCATACTAGGATTGTATTCAAATCAGTCTCTTCAAAAGACACATGCAATGCTGCGATTGTATTTGTCCAAATTTTATCAACCAAAAAAATGTCTCATCTAGTAGAAACTAATAGCACACCTCTATTTAACAAGTGACATGATCAAGGTCCCATTCATGTCCATAGTTCAAGCATTGCAGGACAGGATTCTAATATGGTTAAAAGGGCTTTAGTGGTGTCAAATAACTCCTCTTAACCGGGGTAAAATAACTTTACTTTAGTACTCAGCTTGCCTGATAAATTATATGCTTGGCATTTCAATAGGAAGACTAGAAACTGTAAAAAAAAAAACAAAAAAAACAATTAAATGATCTTCAGTCCAACAGGTGTGTGTGTGTGTGTGTGTGTGTGTGTGTGTGTGTGTGTGTGTGTGTGTGTGTGTGTGTGAGAAACAGACAGAAGCGTGCTTGTGTGACAAACAGTGAGAAAACTGACTGTGTGCTGAAGCATTATACAGCATTCCACAAGCCAAGTCCATCAAATCTATAACACACACACACAGAGTAATGTAGGTCAGAATAATACATCAGCTCACAGTCAATTATACACTGTGAGCGTGTATGTGTGTTTACCTGCTGCTGGTTTTATGTGCGGGTGGACAGCAGGAGTCAAACATGTGCTCTGACACGTGTGTGTTGGTGCCAGTCAGTGAGACCATGTGGTTTAGATTCAGTGAGCTGGCGTCTCTCCAGAGGGAAAGACCTTTACTAACACACACATTTCTTTAGTTTACTGCCTGTTCTTTCTCTTCTCTGTCCTGACACTCCTCTGTCAGCACCATCAATCCATCCATCACCACTGTGAACCCATAGGAAAGAAGAAAAATAAATAAGATCTCCTTAATATCTTAATGTTTCTCACATGGACTGTCTATAGACAATATGCATGTATTCTAAAGATTTTTTATTTTTTTTTGCAAGCAACATACTGAAATTCAGATAAAGTAAACTAAGTAAAGATGCAGGTCACATTATTCTGGAGGTCACACAACAGCCGAGCAAATACAGAGTTCTGGCATGAAACTCTAGATGGCGATGTCTGATAGCTCAATCTAACTCAACATGATGACATCATTATCACATGGCACAACTAATTGGTTCTCTCCTATATTGGTCGCCAATGAGCTCTCTGCTCAACATTCAAATATATGACTAATGCTTGCTATAGCAGTTCGCAGCATGCTTCAGAAACCCTCCACCTTCCCCAGCTCCACCTGTATAGATCTGCTACGTGGTGATTTATGTATGCTATAGGGGGTTATTTCATGTATGTTATATTGACAGCAGCAGTATTTCTTACATGCTCACAGCAGCATGTACACTACCATGCCAATCCCTCCAAGAATTGGCATGACAGAACTGTCCATGAGACAAATGGGAAAGTAACAAATAGCTCTCTCCAGGTATTACAGACTTTCTTGGATTTCGGTCTCATGTGCTGGTCAGAAGTGTTAAAGTGACAATGACGGTAATTTGTAGATCCCAGATTACCCTCATCATTCACCATAGTTAACTGCTTAGTATTATTTTTGGCGGCCTGTTTTAATTTTAGCTTTAGTCTAGTCTTTGTGTGAAGCTGCCATTTTAGTTTTTATTAGTTTTAATCACGTTCATACTCTCTTTAGTCTAGTCAAGTTTTAGTCAACTAAAAGTCTGAGCATTTAAGTCTTATTTTAGTCAGAATTATCCATGACTATTTTCGAATAGTTTTAGTCGACGAAAACTGATGACATTTTAGTCTAGTTTTAGTCTACGAAAACTGATGAAATTTAGTCTAGTTTTAATCAATGAAAATTGTATTTTAGTCTCTTTTTAGTAATGCAATTCTATTTAACCCAGTCACTATAGTATAAGTATCTAGTAGTACAGACGAAACCAAAATTTATTTTAGCCAAACCCATTTCAAACAAGGTTATCTTATTATATTATTGTTACCTTATAGACTCAAGAATACATCCATTCCAGACAAGGAAGACGCTCTGATTTGAATTTACAACATTTATTACAACATTCCGTTTTCTTTTCCACTTCTATGTAATGAAAGTTTTTCCAAATGTCGTTTCTTCTTTTTCTCCCAAAGACGAACCCCGGCTGGCCGGCCATCGGTCCCTTTCTCTGTGTCAGACTTAACTTTGTTTGTTGTCGTCTTCTAAATAATGCCGCGAGTGGGGCTTGAGGAAGTGATGTCGCCTGCATCTGCGCAGTGCGACCTGATGCAGCCCCTGAAGTGAGACACAGGAAACAGAAATACTGCAAAATAATAATAATAACGTGACTAAACGAGACGAAATAACGCTATAACATTTAGTTTTGTCTCGTTTTGAGCAACGAAAATGAAGAGACATTTTAGCATAGTTTTTATTTTGTAAACCACATTTAGTCTCTTATTTCATTATACATTTAATTATAGTCATCGTCACATGACCAGCATTTACATTGCGTCTCGTCTCATTTACGTCACGTGATAAAGGTTCGTTGACGACAATATTTAGTCATAATTTTCGCTGACGAAAGCAACACTACTGCTTACACAATGTGATGGCATCATCAATATTTCTTAAGACATACAACATTAATAATGTTTTGTGCTAATAGGTATGATTTTTACTTTTTCTGTTCATATTTTCATTGGCTCCACTAAAAAATCCTTTTTGTTGATGTTTTAAACTGTATTTTATTTTATTTTTCTATGAATTTCTGCAGTACAATGTTTTTATTTATTATTTATTTATTTATTTTTGCTTTACAAAAAGAAAAAAATCCAACAAGCTGAAAATTATACTGCTGTATTAAACTTATTTGCATAAGATGCAAAACATTACTCACTAGTTTTCAACACATTCTTACTGATGCTTTCAAGACTATCACAAGCTGTTTATGCAAAACCACATCTATGCTAGCCAAATAGACAAGAGTAGCTAACAAATCAGAACTTGCAACAGCAACAACAATGTAGAATCCAAACATTTATGTTGGAAAGGCATAAAATATTATCGCTTTGGATAAAAGTGTCAGCTAAATGAATAAATGTAAAATATGGAATGGATGTATGATGATATAACAAATGTAAATGGACATGGAGAGATACAAACTCCAGAATGAGATAAATGCTGTATAAGGAGTATACTATCTACTAAGAAGCCTTATTCAACATATGTATATATGTATTCTTCACTATCAATGATATCCCGCAATGTGCATGCAGTTAAGGAGCAAGTAGAAAAAAACAACAACAAAGAATAAATTCTTAAATGTCAATTTTTCTATTTACTTTTCAACTTATGACTGAAATTACATGCCTGCATTTGTGCACAACATCAAAAACAAACAGTGCCTATACATTTCACTGCAGTTTCCAGCTAAAATGGACACTAGTGGCAGTAGAACGGCAACAACTTTTATTTCTTTTCACAAATGTTGATTAAGGGGGTTATGTAATTTGCATTTGCAATACATAACCAGCTCCATATGTATGGCTTTTTTGCAACATAATAAATGTGCTCAGAAGCTCACCTGGTACAGCATTGCACTTGTGATAAAAGAACTTGTAGAAGTAAGCTAAATTTTACAGTACATCACATTTGCTGTCGGTTAAGTTTAAGGTAACGTTTTAGGGTAGGCGGCAATATATTTTCAAACGATAGTACATTAACCAATTTTGCACCTTACCAGACATTTAATTTCCGAAATGCAACAGTATGTACAAAAAACAATGTAATAAAATGGTTTCACGTTCATCTGGATAAAACTAAACACTCTTTTTGCACCACTCACTAAACATTTCACATTGAAAGTGACACAAAATGTGCAACAAGCAACGCAATATCATTTTGTAGAAATGTCGCCACAGGCACAAATTCCAATGAGCGTGGCTTGGCATTGTTTCCATTTAAGATAGGCTTGTTTATATCTAAAGCCCATTTGGAGGTGGCATTATGGTGTCTTCAAAACTGGTTTGAAAGCTGTTTCCTCAGGAGGTGCCTTAATACAGAAATTCTGCCAGTGAAGTCATTGACTAACTGGGCAGGAAAGCAGCTGCCTCAGGTGTCGGACACAACTGCCTCTCAACCCCTCCAGCCTAGAGCTAAACAATTACCTCTCATTCACACACACAACACACACTGACAGACCCTATCAGACAAATGATGCTGGGGTCACGATGTGTGTGTGTGTGTGTGTGTGTGGCATTCTGCAGAATAACGATAATATCTGATCTGATTTCTTGATTATGGTCATGAAAAATCGATTTGCATATCATGTTCATACATGAGTGTGTATGTGTGTGTGTACATTTGAAAATAGCAGATCTCTCTGAATAATGATAACTGGTGTACGTAGATTTGCCATTTGTGTGTTTGAGTCTAAATCACCGGCCCACACTAATGGTGTCAGGGTTCAAGGTGAGGTCCTGACTCTGATAACTGGAGACTGCCCTGCACACTGCCTGAACATTAGTCATGTATAAAACACTGCATTAAGAAGACCCCCCTCTGAAAACACACACACACACTGTTCATTAAGATAAGAAAAAAACAAAAACATTTAATGGACATTTAATGATGCTTACAAACAAGACTATTAAAGAACTATTACAGAACTCCTAAAGACTGTGAGTATTTTTTTCTCATGCAAAAAAAACCCAGTTTGTTTAAACCAGTTTTATTCCATACTTATGTTAAAAAACATGATCATGATATTAATGAATCATCATCATCATCATTTAAATAAACCTTTAAACAGCTAAAATCAGACAAACTGCGTGGGTTAATCCAAGCTGTTAAAAGTTACCTAGTTCTCATGTAAACCATTAATTCATATTACTTATTACTTAACTTATTTATTCTTAAACCATTAATAAGTTAGTTTGAAGACAAAAGTCTTTAAACTGTTTCCCTTTCATGATGGAAGATGCTGGAAATAAACATCAGAAAACTTGATAACAAAGAGATCTAATGAAAGCTTCACTACCCACTACCACCCAATAATGAAAAGCAGTCACTTGTCATGTTGCTCCAAACCTGCATGACTTTCTTTCCTCTGCATAAACACAAAAGAAGATATTTTGAAGAACGATGGTAACCAAACAGTTCTGGTTACCATTGTATACATAAAATGACACTGGAACATTTTTTCAAAATATCTTCTTTTGCTGTATTTTCTTCAGAAAAAAAAAATATTTTTAAGTGAACTATCCACTTAAACACAAAAATGAGACTGACAGAAAGGCAGAGAAAGACAGGCAGAATAAAAGAGGAATTTGACATGCAGGGACAAAAGACAGAATGAAGAGGAGAAAGAGAGACACCAGCAGTAGAAAAGAGAAGATGGAGAGAGAAGGAGCCATTTGTACATAACCATCTCTTGGTTATGTAATGTCCACAAAACACTGAAGTAGTGTGATCAAAGGCTTGTGGTGCATAATGAGGCCTGGAGCTTACACACACACGCACACACAACATGCTTTTTGACAGATAGTCTTCTTAACATCAAATACAGAGTATATTACCTCAGAAACATAAATGCACTGGATAACCCATTGGAAAAGGGTCTCAACAGTTTCTCCTAGACAGCACACTAGAGTAATGGTTATCAACTGGTGGGTCGTGACCCAAAAATTAGCTCAAGGTCTCTTCTGAGTGGGTCAAGAGGGAAATGTAAAATGCAAATAACCATATATCGTACAAGGTTAGGATAAAAAATAAAATAGGCTTATTAAAGTATAAAAGGAAGGAGAAAATGCATCCCTTATATCTCATTGTTGACATAAAAGGTTGTGAATGCAGTCAAACTCTACAATATCTATCTGTCACTTGATAGAAAGCTAGACAAAATCAGCAGATGACAAAATGGAAAGAATGTGTCATGCCATCATCCTCAAAAACAAAAAACAAAACATGGTAACACTTTATTTTAAGGTCTCTTAACTAGTTGCTTATTAGCATGCATATTACTAGAATATTAGCCATTTATTACTAGTAATTAAGCACATATTAATGCCTTATTCTACATGACCTTATTCTACATTCCTAATCTTACCCAATACCTAAACTTAACTTACTAAATATTAATAAGCAGCAAATTTGGAATTTATAGAGGGAAAAATTGTAGTTAATAGTGAATAAGTGTTCTCTATTCTAAAGTGTTACCCAAAACATCAGTTTACAATGTGAATTCATAGATTTGTCACAAGCTTCAATAAAGTGGTTCTAAATTTGCTTTCAGAATTCACACACACACACACACACACACACACACATCTTACATATTCCTCTTCATCAAATGCACTGTCAGAGATTTCTCTAGTGTGCAGGCACTCTAATGGCAAATTGAGTCTTATACAGATATCTGCTGCTTCTCTGACTTCTAAACTCTCAAGCTTTAGAATGGGGAATAGAGATCCCACCAATGTCTCAAACTGCAGAACTTTCCCTGAGTCTCCAAACGAAAGTCAGAGGTCTTAATAGAAACTCCTAATGAGAACATGAAGTATTGTGAAATATGCAAGAGCAACCACTAAGCAATAAAATCATACACTGGAAAGCCACATAACAGAGGAGTGGATACACATAGACGGCCGCTTTCATGTGTGTGGGATTTATGACCATCAGACTGTTGAAGAAAGCGACTTTAATAAAATGACAAGTTTCCAGACCATTAAAGTTCTTCAGCCTTCCAGAGATGACTCACAGATCTTGGAAATAAAATGGTTCTATCTAAACCGAGATAGGTTTGCTGTTTTAGTCTTGCACAAAACACTTTTACTTATGTTCAGAGTACAACAACAGTGTAACAACGTAAACTTCTGGATGAGACAATTGCGTGAGTTTGGGGCAGGACTATCTGGTTTCCTGACCACTGGCAAATTCATCAAATAATAATTATTTACAGTTTTTTACGATCGCTATGACAATTTTTTCAATACTTCTAACTATTTTCCTAAGCACCAACACACCTACAACACACAATTGACAAAACAGTTAATTTCATGCTCAAAATCATACATTGTAAACTAAACTCCAACACTAATTTTCAAATTACAATAATACACTAACACAATACACTATGTTTACCAAAACACTGCAAACATGTTTCAAAATCAAATAATTATTCCAAAACACTAACACATGTTCTCTTCCAACAGGAACATTTAGTCAATCATAGCACAATATCATAAAAACACTAATATCAGACGGAATTACAGAAACTGCATTATTTTATATGTGTCAGATCTGCCCTTATACAATACTATATTGTATTGATCATAAATTGTGTTTTGAAGTTTAAAAAAAAAAAAAAAAAAAAAAAACTTGAAGCCTCTCTACATTTTTGTTTCATTGGGTTTGGTAAATGCATGCATTTAGTTTGTTTTGCTACAAAAAATTCAATACAAAAAATGAATGACCCATCTCAGCGTAGCTTTATAGAATGTACGGTTTGTGAACAAAGAAGACAGAGACACAATTACTGAAGTAAAGGCTTTATTTTGCAACAGGACATTACTGCAAGATAACAAAAATATGCAATACAGTTGACATTTACAGTATTATATGAAAGTATAAAATATGCAAACAGAAAAATACACAGAAGAATAACATATAAATACTGTAAAAAAGTCCTCTTCCAATCTGCCCGGTCTTCTGCATTTGGCCACATGTTCTCATCCACATCACACCAGATATCTTCTTCTCTGGCTAGATGTCTTTTGGTATGCTTTATCCACCCCTGGCAGTGTTCAGCTGTGATGTCTTGGCATGCAGCATCCATTGCATCCAGGAGGGACATTTGGTCAAAAACCTTCCATCTCCAGACTCAGGAAAACTCCTCAATGGGGTTGAGGAAAGTAGAGGAAGGGGCAAGGAAAATGGATCATTCTCGGATGGGTGCCAGGCTCTGACTGCACTGGGAATGGTGGAATGCCACATTGTTGCATGTGATTACATATATTGACAAGTGGTCTCCCACCTGTCCCCTTTCTACGTCTGGCACCCAACCCGGTCTCATCCCAACTCGTCACATATTGACGCTTGGTTTTGGCATCGCTTTTTGACGCTCAAGGTACCCCTTTAGCGTCACTTTTCGGCGTCGATATGCTAACGCGATATTGGGAATTTTATCGTCATAATAAGGTTGGCATTATTGCATATATGTAGGGGTGAGATTTTTCAATGTAAACAGTCAAAATAGTTTTATTTATACCATCAGTGAACAAAACACAAGATATAGCAGGCAGATGCAACTACTGTCATAATTTATTTTAAAATTATTAATATACGCTAAGTGTTTCCTATTTAAAACAATGGAGGACCCTTCACATCGAAAAGTGACTCTAAAGGGGTACATTGAGCGTCAAAAAGCGACGCCAAAACCAAGCGTCAATATGTGACGAGTTGGGATGAGACTATGTTATGGCACCAGTCTTTAGTGCAGTTTTTCTAAAATCTCACATTTATGCAGGAGTGCACTTTCCACACAAGATCAGCCCAAAGAGGTCCTCTTTTACTGTTTACTGTATGGTCATGTGATTGAAAGAACCTCAACACATGAGTGTGTTTCTTAGACGGGAATCAGCTGTAATTTATATATTTGCATAACATTATATATTTGCAAGCAGCTGTTTCTCATTAATGAATAAAAAAACTGGATATACTTGTGTTTCAAATTCACAATATGAACAGCTGTTCACTTTGACTTTAGCCTATAAGTTAGGTTTAGAACATGATGTTATCTGTTCTGACATAAAGTGTGAAAGCATTTGAAAATTTGGCAGTAAAATTACATTGTTTTGGTCTTGGTTGAGCTTGTGTGTAAAAGAAGTTCAAGCATTTTAAATTTGTGTTACAGTTTTTTACAATTGCTATGACAGATTTTTCAATACTTTTAACAATTTTCCAAAACTCTTAATGCACCAACTCACCTAAAACACACAATTGGCAAAACAGTTAATTTCATGCTGAAAATCACACATTGTAAACTAAACCCCAAAACTTATTTTCAAAATACAATAATACACTAACACAATACACTATGTCTAACAAAACACTGCAAACATGTTTCAAAATCAAATAATTATTCAAAACACTAACACATGTTCTCTTCCAACAGGAACATTTAGTCAATCATAACACAATTACAAAAAAAACACTATCATCAGCTGAAATTACAGAAACTGCATTATTTTATGTGTCAGGTCTGCCCTTATACAATAGACAGTATATTGTATTGATCATAGATTGTGTTTTGCACTGTAGTTTCTTTTGAAGCCTGTCTAAATTTTTGTGTTGTTGGGTTTAGTAAATGCATGCATTTTGTTTCTTTCGCTGCAGAAATTCAATACAAAAAATGAATGACCATCTCAGAGTAGCTTTATAGAATGTACAGTTTATGAAAAAAAAGACAGAGACAGAATTGCTGCAGTAAAGACTTTATTTGCAAAATGACATTACTGCAGATATACAAACAGAAAAAGCACCGGAATAATAATAAAAAAAACCAAAGTAATCTTCTAATCTGCCCGGTCTTCTGCATTTGGCCACATGTTCTCATCCACATCACACCTGATATCTTCTCTGGCAAGGCATCGTGGGAAGAATATTTTTGCATGCCTTATCCACCCCTGGCAGTGTTCAGCTGTGATGTCTTGGCATGCAGCATCCATTGCATCCAGGAGGGACATTTGGTCATGTGAACAATGGTCAAAAACCTTCCATCTCCAGGCTGAGAAAAACTCCTCAATGGGGTTGAGGAAAGGGGAGTAAGGGGCAAGGAAATGGGACATCATCCTTGGATGGGCGTCAAACCAGGCTGTGACTGCACCGGAATGGTGGAATGCCACATTGTCCCATGTGATCACATATATTGGCAAGTGGTCCCCCACCTGTCCCCTTTCTACCTCTGGCACCAGTCTTTCGTGCAGGTCTTCTAAAAACAGGAGAAGGCGGTCGGTGTTGTAGGGGCCAATCTCACATTTATGCAGGAGTGCACCATTGTTGGAGATTGCGGCGCACATGGTGATGTTGGCTCCTTTCTGGCCCGGCACTGTAACTGTGGCCCTTTTGCCAATTATGTTTCTCCCACGGCGACGCCTTTTTGCCAAGTTGAAGCCAGCCTCGTCAACATAGATAATTTCATGTGGGACTTGATTGGCCTCCAACTCCATGACTCTCTGAACATAATTAGACACAGTGTATGTAAATGCTGTGCTGTACTGTATATCTACTGTATGTCCTAATGTACTCCAGGTTTATAGAGCAGTTTACTGCAAAACACACTGTGTATAGTACAGTAATGAATGTATTGCGTAACCTTACCTGGACGTATTGGTGACGGAGTTCTTTGATACGCTCACTGTTCCTTTCAAAAGGAACTTTGTATAGTTGTTTCATTCGGACTTTGTGTTTAGCTAGAGTCCGAGAAATGGATGTTATGCTGATTGCTGCAATGTTCCCAAAGACAAGGTTGTCCTCTACAACTCTGGACTGATTGTCCTTCAGTTTTATTTCATTGTCAGCAATCACCATGTTGACAATAGCATGTTCCTGTTCTTCATTCAGGAGCTTCCCTCTGCCCCCTGAGGGAGGTAGACGTTGAATCCTTAGAGGGACAAAATACAGTTACATATTAGAGACTGGAGGCATACAGTCACTCTAACACTGTAAATGGTAATATTACAGTATTTACACTTTGCTGTAGGAGAAGCAATATCCTACCTGTTGGTTCCTCTGAAAATACGGACAATGGATGCCACTGTGTCCCGGCTGAGATTTGGCTGTACTCGTTCACCAGCCTCTCTGTATGATAGCCCGTGGTTTATGACATGGTCAATGATAGTAGCTCTTATTTGATCAGTTACCCTAGCTCTGGTACTTCTTTGAGCGTCACCACGCATTCTAACTCCTCTACCTCTACCTTGCCCCACTCCTCTCCCTTGTCCTTGTCCTTGCCCCACTCCTCTCCCTTGTCCTTGTCGTTGTCCTTGCCCCACTCCTCTCCCTTGTCCTTGTCCTTGCCCCACTCCTCTCCCTTGTCCTTGTCCTTGCCCCACTCCTCTCCCTTGTCCTGGTACTCGTCTTCCTCTCCCTCGTGCAGGCATTTCTTTCTTTCTTTCTTTCTTTCTTTCTTTCTTTCTTTCTTTCTTTCTTTCTTTCTTTCTTGTGTTGCTCTATATTGTTCCTTTTCCACACAAGATCAGCCCAAAGAGTCCTCTTTTAGAACATATGATCATGTGATTGAACGAACCTCAACACCTGAGTGTGCTTCCTAGATGGGAATCAGCTGTGATTTATATATTTGCATAACTTCAATAAGCTGTTTCTCATTATCAATGGAATAAAATACAGGGAATATATTTGTGTTTCAATTCACAATATGAACAGCTGTTCACTTTGACTTTAGCCTGTAAGGTTAGGTTTAGAACATGGTGTTATCTGTTCTGACATACAGTGTTAAAGCATTGGTAAATTTGGCAGTAAAAATCCATTGTTTTGGTCTTATTTGAGCTTGTGTGTAAAAGAAGTTCAAGCATTTTAAATTTGTGTTAATTGTATGCATTTTGTGTTAAAGCAACAAGAAATGTGTTAATAGTATAGCTTACACAGGCGGATGTAGTGCTAACTGTGTTAAGAGTTTAAGAAAATTGTTAAATGTATTGAAAAAACTGCCATAGCGATTGTAAAAAACTGTAACTGCATGCATTTTGTGTCAAAGCAACAAGAAATGTGTTAATTGTATAGCCTACACAGACGAATGTTGTGCTAAGAGTTTAGAAAAATTGTTAAAAGTATTGAAAAAATTGTCATAGCAATCGTAAAAAACTGTAAGCACATCTGTTTGGCGGCGCAAAAAAAAATCAAGAAAATATTGCTGTTCTCTTTGTCGTTTTTGCTACAAATTAAATTACCAGAAGACAACGTGTTTTTTAACAATCTACTTTATTCCTTACACGCTATTGAATGAATTTAAGAGATTTAGAATATAGTGCAACCCAGGCTCACTAGAAAAAATATTTTAATATTAATATTATTTTTGTGCTTTTTTAGCAACTTTCAAAGTAAGTGGTGAGGCTCAAATTACCCTGAAACAGATAAATGTGGCATTGTTTTATTACATTGGTTGTTGTATGTATTGCATTGGTTCTTAAATGAAATGTCTGGTGAATGGCGCTAAAAGGTTAATGCTATATTGCTTTTAAAAACAACACGCTACCTACACCAATCTTACCCTAAACCTAAACAATAGCGATAACAAAAGCAAACATGAGATAAAAATGCATTTGCTGAAGCAACCACAGTATTTTAGCTTGCTTCGACAACACTTTTATTGAGTGTTGTGTGAGATGTTTCACAGGGAAGTGTTCCGCTTCGCTAAAGCAACGTCAACTCCTTTCGTATAGAGCTGTTTAGCCTATGGGATATAAACATGCATATAAACACTATGGTGAAGTGTTTTTGTGTTATAACATAGTATTGTGCAAGGAACTGTCAGAAAATAAATCTTTATTAATCAATAATCTGCCCTGTAATCAGAATTTGTGTGAAAAGAATACAAGTCGTTGTGTTTTACTGCCACTAGTGTTCATTTCAACTGGAAACTGCAGTGAATATGCAATAAGGAGGCACTTTTCTTTTCCAGTCAGCCAATGTGGGCAAAAGAAAACATTATACGTTTTAGAAAACTCTCTTTTGATGTTTTGCAGAAAAAAAAGAGGTTTGGAAGAACATGAGGTGTGCAAGCGATTATATCATTTTTGGTTCAACAATTCCATTAGCATGAAGCATTAGCATGTTTGCGCACACAGACTTCAAATCACTCTAAGCTTACAGAAGAGTGAATTGTGTGTTACCACTGCTTCCCGCCACTGATCTGTGCTTTGCTTGAAGTGAAGACCAGTGGTAAGTCACAGCATTAAAAACTGAACCAACAAAACTAGAGCACTCTGTCCCTCTGTGAGACCTATCTCAGGCACATGTGTTTTTATTTACTGACGATCTTCAGACAGACCTCTGGGTCTCGAGGTCATCAATCAAATGTCTTTCAATCCAAACAGAAAAGCAGATGAGAGACAAAGGGAGGAGACAGAGGGGGTGGCGGAAGGAGGGATTGGGAGTTGACCTGGGTCCAAAACCCTCAATAAATCAGGACCAAACAATAACAAGCGCAGCTTAATGTGGCCGGGATAATTCATCAACTCAGCACGAGCTCAAACTACTGTGGGAAGATGGGATGTTGCTTATCTGAAAGATGAACTGAGTTCAGTGAGCGTGTGTGTGTGTGTGTGTGTGTGTGTGCGTGAGTGTGGGCACTCATAAAATATAAACTCTCTTCAAAAAGCACATTAGGTTTGTTTTCACTCAAGTCCTCTTTAAAAGAACCAAACAAGTAGAGGAAATAGTGACACTGGCCATAAAGTTGACTCGGATCTTACTTTGGTCTACTTTAGGTTTCTCAGTCAGCTTAATTTCATTCACATTATTGTTTTGTTATGTGTTTTTTTTTAAATCTGGGAAACACCTGATTATTATTATAATTATTACTAGTGAAGAAATGACAGAAATATTCCACTGTTGCATAAAAATATACAGCAGTGGAATATTTCTGTCATTTATGCACTTTTGACAAAAAAGCCCCGAATATGTAAATTAAAAAAGATTGTTGGCATATGTTTAATGAGAAAATACTATAGTATTTAGTATTTTCTCTATTTCAAAATTTCACATTTAATTCAATTTGTTACGTACTGTTTGCGAAATTTCCTAGCAAACAGTCCACTGAGTGTTTATCTTGAAGGAATGTAGTGGATTGTGTACAACAGGATTTTCACGAAAGTTTTGATCATGTTAATAATTCAAATTTACTTATCAAATATGACACAGAAGGCTTTAGAGGGTTAAAGTAAAAGTGTCCACAGATTTCTGATATTCATGCCACACATACACTCACCATATTTCACGCTGCAGGTAAAGAGGTCTCCTGAGAGTCATGACAGGGTGGGAGTGAAGGTCTATGAGTGTGTAGACAGGCAATCAATAGAGACCCATTACGCAGAGGTGTGTGTGTGTGTGCGTGTGTGTGGCTGAACTCAGTGCAGGGAAAGTGCTTATTTGAGTCCTCATCAATATTTTTCATATTTTCTCAATATCCTGTTCTTTTTCTCTCTCTCTACCTCTGTTTAGTTTTCCTCACATCACAGTCCTATTTCCCTTCCTCTTTAATTCACCTCGCCATATTCCTCCATGTTCCTCCCTGGCAAAAACACTAAGCCTAAGAAATTATCACCATTAAAAAAAGAAAAGAAATTAAATTAAAAAGAAATTTTGCTCTTTGGGTTTAAAATAAAAATAAATAAATAATAAAGTAATAAAGTAAGTAATAATTAATACATTTAATACTACTATTACTACTGCTACTACTACTACTAATAATAATTAACCATTAAAAAAAACAACAAAAAAAAACATTTTTGTTACTTGAACCCTCAGGCAACACTTCTCATTTTCATTTAGTTTAACTTTAAGCACTAAAACTGCTCAAACTAAATAAACTAGCTAAATAAATAAATTAGCTAAACTAAACACATACAAATAAAAAAAGTATAATGATAACTAAATGCATCTCATTTAATTTGAGGAAGATGTATGTATATATATATAAACTTTAAAAATGATATGAAATACGATGATAAAATGTGTATTATGTCAACAATACAAAGTTGGCAAATTTTGCTCTCTACTACCATTCACGATTTATTGCTGTTATTCTTCATGCTTCAAAGAATTTGTCAAGCATATAGTGACATATCCACCTGAACAGATAAAATACACAAAACATTATTATGAATAGAAATTAAATCATTATCTACTTGACCCTTGAATGCTAATGACATTGTTTTAACCATTGAAATGTAACTATTTCATATCCAAACTCTGTTATGTTCTCCATGAGCTCAATCTGTTAAAGATAACATTACGTTACTGTGAAGTGGAGATAACCTTTGAACTTTGATCTGTAGCATGCTGGTATCTGAGCCTCACAGTGATCATATCAAAAGCTTTTTGGGTCGTTTTGCTGAAGCGGTTTACATGTTTACAGCTTTTCCTTCTGCTCACCTCTGAGGTTTATTCTAACATATATAACCTCTTAGCAAAGTAGATATTACATGTTTTACAATCCCACCCCTAGGTATGATATTCAGGTCTGTAAATATGGCTAATTTATCATAGGTTTTATTGTCCACCAGGTTAAAACCACACTTACAAACATAACAGGCAATCCTAAACAAGCTGTCAGCACAGACAGAGACAGAGACAAGAAATGGAAACATAACAAGGGCCAGTAAAAGGGAGACTCGCTAGATATTTACAGTCATTTTGATGAGAGATGTGTATCATGCTCACGCTGACATTTGCAATACAATGTGAGCTTGTGCATCGTCCATGGAAGGACTGGTCAAGATTTTCACCAAATACTGCCACATTCTCCATTTACAAGACACTCTTGGAAATTTCCTCTATTACAATTTTTACAACCTCTAAAATGTGGCAACAGAACAATCAGTCTCAGTCTTCAGCAGAACAAGAGCAACAAACAAGAAGCTGAAATAAAAAGGTAGACTTTTTCCTTAAAGCAAACAAAGTGGTTTTGGAAAGTCTGAAATTAGTTTGTTCTCAGTGGTTTATGATGCCTTTACTCAGTTGCAAAACACTCTATGATTGAATAGACTGAATTTGAAATAGCGCTTTGCTGTCTTAAGACAGTAAGCAAACCAATCAAGACTGAATCCACAGATCTGATCTGCTGACCATATCCAATTTTTTGTCCCATCTGTTTGCAATCACTAAGACTATCCAACTGTGTTTACAGTATAACGCTACACAGCCCAAATGGATCTCTGCTTTTAGTATGCAATGCAGAGCCAGGAAACAAGAACTGATTCTTGTTTAAAAGTGGTTCATTTTAGTTTCCAAAAATAAAATAAAATAAATACAATACAAATACAATATAAAATACAATACAATACAATAAAATACAAATGCTGAAACTGAACATCATTTGGTTCCACCAGTTGTGAATACACTCTACTAATACGCAGTTTAGGCTCACAGTACAATGTTTATTTAATTATTTTATTTTTTTTACAAATTCCCCACACCTTGCATATTTTGAATATATATTTTGTCTACTTTGTTAAAAGTTTTCACTTATAGAGTCACATGTAATACACTTATGTACAGAGTTGTGGGTACAAGTAACGCAATTGATTTAATCAGATTACTTTAAGTAACTAGTAAAGTAACGCATTTTTTTTTCTTTTTAATTTAGAAGGAAAAATCTAAGTTACTTTTTCAAATAAGTAATGCCAGTTACTTTGTTTCCCATGTATTGACTGAGCTCTACTGTTGCCATGTTGAGATAAATTGTAAGCGCAGAGGCGTTGTGTGTGGTGTGTGAACATGATTCTAGACTAAATATGAACATGTATTTACTCATCTCACCTGCACAAAAACAGATTCAGTATTTCTCAAAATTAATGAAAACAGTCAAATGCAAACTCAGAATATTATACGAACCAGCAATAATTAAATATGTTAAATAAGACAAATATCATTTATTTATTTAATTCCATTTTATTAACCAATGTCTTTGCTACTGATCTTTGGTGATTCATTTTAACCATACTAAGCAAAAATGACACATTTGTGTTAATGTTTTTGTTATTTCTGAATAGTGTTATACTTTCTTCTCCTGCATCATTGTCACATATGCTCTGTATCTGGACATTTATGTTGAAGTGCTTCCTGTGCTTTATCTGTAGTCAGTTTTTCTGTTTTCTGTTAAGCAGCTCGTCATTGTTGCAAGGTGTTCCTTGTTTGCCAATTTCGCCTTGTGTATTTATACCATGTTCTTTGTTGGGTCTTGTCCTAATGGCAGTAAGTTTGGTGTGCTCATTCTGTTTCCTGGTTTGTGGTTCCTGCTCCTGGTTATCCAGTCTGTGTGTTTGGTTTGTTTACTTTTATTTTGTTAATAAAACACACGCTACATTTGGATCCAGCTCCCCTTTGTTTTTTGAGTTTACCATTCATTACAAGTCATACTCTTCATGCAATTTGTTTGAGCTGTACCCTATACTGTGCAGACATGAATTTACATTTTCTTCAGCCTGAGGCGTATTCATTTCACATTTTTTCAAACAAGCAAGCCCTTAATTCCCAGATTTAAAAAGTAATGTAATGCAATACTGTCCATAAAAAGTAACTATAATTGGTTGCTTTTTAAGGGAGTAACATAATATTGTAATGCATTACTTTTAAAAGTAACTTTTCCCAACACTGCTTATGTATTGTTTATTTATGTATTTCTTGTTTAAAGCCATTTTACATAATGTGCAAAATTCCTCAAAATGCAATAAAAGTATGCAGATTCCATCTGGGCCTGGGCCTTCAAACTTACAAATGCAAGGGTATTTTGAATTAATTCTAAATAAATAAATACATTAATTAATTAATTTGAATTTTGAATTTATTTGCAAACTTTACCTCAGTGATGAGTGATTATTTTGGACCAGAATGAGCCTGTGTGTTACACACTGTAAAAAATTACTGTGATTTTAATGGTAAAAAACTGTGAAAATGCTACAGTAAAAACCTGTTAAATGGTTAATGGTAAGTTCCTGTAAAATTTACAGGGAAAACCCGTAAACTGACGTCCCCAGAATTCGTTGCATTTCAAATTTTGTTTGAATTTGATGTTTTTTCTTTGAAATAACTGTTTCTTCTTAGTTTTTTCTTATCAGTTATGTTTATTAGGGCTGTATGTTACATCTAATGTTGTTAAATTAATGTTTATTGAATATTTCAGTTTAATGAGTCTCACCATGATGGTGTTTAGTGCTTGTGTGAATGACACTGTGCACCTTCTATACATGTTATTTAAAAGCTGATTGTGATGGGCTTTGGTTCATAATGTGACTCTCATCACCACCTGCATTTGGTGGCTAAAAGTGTATTTCAAAGGTACAAAACAGATTTCAGTACTTTAATAGGTTGGTATATTAACATTATATCAGTTAATGAAATTACGGTATTTAAAACCGTAAAACCTAAAATGTTGCTACTGTATTTTTTAGATACTATACAACTAGTTATTGTCACGGTGCACACAGCAGGGAGGAACAAGGAACACAGAGACGAGGATGTAACTCAAATAATATGTCTTTAATGGAGACATCACAGCAAGGCAAGGCAGACACAGACAGGGACACCGGGGAGTAACGAGTAGACCAGACGAAATAACACTGAACAGACAGGACTATAAATACACAGGATAATTAACTCAAACACACCTGGAACAGAATAAACTACTAATGACATCAAACGAGGACAGGAAACAAACCAATTATGGGCATGGAAACACAGGGAGCACGTGGAAACACAAGACACACACAACAGAGGTCTGACAGTTATCAGGTACATATTTTATTTACAGCCACATCTGAAGCAACCAAATAAGATGTGTAAAAAATCTGATCTCATCTGCCTTTTGCTATTCATACAGTACACATACAACAAAGATCCAATAAGTGCCAGACTCTATGAAAATTGGGCAACAAATGAATCACATTTATATAGATATAACTAAATAAGACTTATTTTCTTCTCGACAGATGTAAGCCATCCTTTCGCTATTATAAGAGATTAAAATTGGATGATGTTGTGGAGACAGAAGAGTGTGTCCGGGAAATGCCTTTAGTTACGAAATAGCATGGAGGTGCCAAGATTGCTCTATACCACTGTCTAAAATAAAAATCAAATCTGGAAAAATGCAATGAAACCAAAAACGTCTCTTGCCAATCAAACAAGGCTTTGCAGCGCACAGTCTCCACAGCGCTCGGATAATCACTTAACTGCCTCCCTACCCACAGTCCTTCAGTAGTGGGCTCTCTGCAAGAGTGATTAGGTTTCTATGGGTTTGGCACGATACCAGGGGAATATTCACAATAAGAGCAGTGTGCTACAGACAGAGCGCTCTTCCCTGTGTTCTAAGCTTACAGAGAGACTGAGGAACAACATGAACACATACAAAGAGGCAAAAGATGAGAGAAAAGAGGGTGAAGAATAGAGAGGGACAAAGACACATTGAGGACAGATAACAGAGATACAAACAGCAGTCGAGCAGCAGAGAATTTAGGCACGGCAACAGACTGAGAAACAGAAAACTAGATATTTAAAGGGATAGTTTGTCCAAAAATGAACCAGGTCATTCCTAACCTATACTGTATGAATTTCTTTCTTCAGTGGAACACAAAAGGAGAAATCACTGAAACAAGAGGCTTTCATTCTTCGAAAAGGATGCAAAGCACAAAATAATAATTACTGTATGCAATAGTCCAAAATCTCAGAAGCCATATGATAGCTTTCTGTGAGAAACAACATAATTTTTTACAGGTAATCTTTACCTTGAGATCAGATTTGGGAATGAAACATTGAGACTGGTTTTATGACATGGATCAACCAATTATTCATAAGATTCAATTCAAACAACAATTTATTTACTACTTTTTTTTCCATCTGTTGAGATTTTTGCTCGGTTCTGTGCACAAGATTGTTGTGATCTCGAAACACTTTTACTACAGTGCATGATTTGTAAACTAATACATTTTCAAGTTTGTGTCACATTACCAGATCAATATGTATGGCTTTTCTGACACTGTAAACTTCCTCAGTATCTCACCTGGTAGAACACTGCACTGTGGATTGCTGGGGTCACAACGGTCAAAGATTTGGAAAAGTATGCTAAAATGGCATGTTTGCTACAGCAAATGTGTTTTTATCTCTTATGTACTTTTGGCAACAATATAGGTTAGTTTTAGGGTAGGGGTTAGTGTAGGTGGCACATTATTTTCAAATGCAATAGAGTCTTTACCTTTTAGAGTTCACTGGACATTTCCAAATTGCCATGATATAGTACGTACAGCAACCAACATAAAAATATTGATAGATGCATGTTCATCTATTTGAGATAAAGATGAATGCACTTTTAGCACCACTCACAGAACATTTCACTTTTAAAAGTATTGTGAAATATCCAAGATGCAAAAATATATATATATATTTTACAGAAATTGATTTGCTTTTTTAACTTAACAGCTGTCAGTTTGAACAGCCCTCAAGAAAGGCTGGAAAAAAATAAAAAATGTCATTTTTGGCACAGAAACGTTAACATTTTTATATATAAGTGGACCTCAGGGAAAAATTAAATAATAAAAATGATGACACATTTTAAGCAAGTATGAAAAATGGCTTAATAGAAATTGATGGGGTTTTAGAGAGTTTTGTCATGTTGCTCAGTAACAGATGAACCTCGGACCTTTGTGTCCTCAGCTGGACTGCAAATCAGCAGCCAGATTCTGCCTTGATTTTCCATTTCTACAAATGTGTGTGTGTGTGTGTGTGTGTGTTTGTGTGTGTGTGTGTGTACTGCAGAGGTATTCAATTAAAATTCCAAGAGGTACATTCTCTATATTACCTTCCAAGCAGAGGTCTGGACAACAGTGTAAGTTATAGTTATGACTAAAAGTTATATATTTCCATCTGGACAGCAGTAGTACTTGGCAAAAAAATATATATATTTTATTTATATTTTCTTTACATTTATATTTACAGTATTTACTCTTGAAGTCTGGACATGTTTATATTTTGCTTAAAATAAGTAAAAATAAAAAATAAAATAAGTAGCCTATCTACTAAAAAAAATAAAACGTATATATTATGTATATGTACATAATAATCAAAATGCTCTCATCATATGCAGAAAACAAAGTTAATATTTCAATGTCCTAGTTGTCTTTCCTTGCCATCCACAAGAATTGCTCCAATTACAGCAGTGTTTATAATGAAATAATCCTAATATGCTGATTAATAATGCTAAATGTAGAAAAAAGGTCCTGTCAATAACCTGATTTATTTTAATGACTGGAGTCATATATGTATGACAGATAAAAATAATTGTATTTGCAATATTTGGGCATGAGTATCACCATGTTTCTGCTACTGCTATTAAATAACTGGCATCTGTAGCACTTGTAATGCTTTACATCTTTAACAGGCGAGCACAAAGGGCCAAAGAAACACAATTATATATTGTGTTATTAGCATTTTGTAGTGGAAATAATTTAAATATTTTTTGTAATAAAATAGCAGGCATTTGACTGAAATTTGACTGGAAATGACACAAAAATAAATAGGTTCTGTTCACATACAACATTTTTCTTGTTTTTTTTCCATTTCTCTGATTTCTAGTGCCTCTTTGGTTAAAAGTAGTGCGGCAATTATTGATTGTGGTGAAAATGACACCACAGTTAAAGGGAAAGTCATCATTTGTCATTTCTGCATAATAAATATTAAAACAGTTTATAATTATGTCACTCTTTGTTTATCAGTAATAATGTTATATTGACTTAAATAATAGTCTGTTCCAGCTGTCGCAGCTGGTTAGGCATTGGGCTGATGCCATGATACTGAAAATTAGCCATCAACAGAGACCATTTTAATTGTCCTGCAGAAGAGCAGATGAACATGGAGCAGATTCCCAGCATCATTACATCTGTAAGCCTGATTTTGTGACTGCAAGCCCCAGAAGTGTCATTGCACACATTTCTCTGTCTTGTTTCTATAATGTCTCTTTTCTTTTCTGTTTCTCTTTCCATCTTCAGTGACAGGATTACTCACTCTGTTCATGGGCTCATGTGACCTTTAACCTACAAACTGGCGATTTTGTTTCCTGTTTATTGTGCAGGACCGACTATGTGTTTGTACCTTTCCTCTGCCCCTCTCCCTCTACATTTTTTTTTACAATCTTCAAAAGGGCCTCCATCGAAACAAAATGCATTAACAAAGCAGAAGAATTGTGCAAAACAGCTCCAGCTTTGAGCATTAAGCATTACTTATTAATAGCTCTGTTTCTTCCAGCTGCTCTCACCAAATGCACGCACATCTTTGATCATACCAACCCTTTACCCTGAAATGAACCAGTTTTTTGGGTTTTCCCTGTCTCATTCTGCACTGAAGGGTGGGAAATTGCACAACACTTGTCTGTGGCTACTCCTAATAACTGGCTATGGGAAATAACACTATAATACGAAGGTTTAATTGCTAAATCTAAAACTGCAGTCTAATGCTTCACAAATGGAAATTAAAAGGAATGATTCAAACAGATCTCAGTGTTCAATAGGGACTGCAATTGCATTGAATTGATTTTAATAACTTGGCGACTTAATTAACTATATATATATATATATATATATATATATATATATATATATATATATATATATTATGGTTAATTGCATATTAATTGTATATATTATACATACAAATATATTATACATACATAAATAATGTATAGCTTTGGTTCATATATTATACATGAGCAAAACGATACTATGTTAGGGTTTATTTTGGACATGATTTAGACATGACAACAGCAATAACTTGGTTCAGTAAGCCAGTTGTAAATGCAGTTACTTTCTGACTTATGCAGAGAGAGGACTCTTAAATTCTCTCTGAATTCAATTCTGATTTGACATGAGCAAAACAAATTTGGATTTGGGCCACTTTTGCCTGCAGTATGAATGTAGCCATTTTTAATGTTTTATTAAAAATTGCTTTCATATTGTACAAAAAATGCCTCAAGACAACTGTGTTAGAATCAATTTCATCAATAGTGCTCCATCTAGATTTTTTGTTTTGTTTTGTTTTGACCTCAAGAACATGTTCTGCATGTAGAGCAATGTTGAGCAATGTTGGTCTCTGGACACAGCTATAAGCTCAAATATACACTTCACCACCATTTACATTTTGTTATCCATTTTATCAAACTTAAATCCACTGAATTAATATTTCATTTGCATGGGTTACTTCAAAAAAGCAATGTCAACAACATTGTATTACAACTACTTGATACTGAAAACATTTTGTCGTTGCACTGAACACCTGCATTTTTATGGCCTCTCGAATGACATTGTCTGTATTTTCATGCTTTTTTACACCATGATCTTATTTCAAAATAGCCCATTTATTTTACAAATAACATAAAATATCAAAATAGCTAAAAATTCAATTCATTCAATTTCAGATGAATGATAAATTGTGTATTTTCCCATGGGAGTAATTTAGTTTTGACCAGTGGCTTGAGAAGCAACACAACAGAAAGACTCAATATTCTGTATAGATGTACAATGCAGCACCTGAGACCGCAAGCCTTGTCCTATTGACTATTTCTGCATCTTACCCCGCCCAATGCTTCCCAAAAAGAGCATAAGGAGCAGAACGGAGGCACTGTCTTTGGAAACATGCCCAATCACACTGAGAGGACCGTGAGCATCCATCAGAGTGATAACGCTGATGAACAGCGGGAGACAGACATGTCTAGAGACTCCTTAGGAAGTGTTACTATTTAGTCCAGGGTGTAAGATATAGAATTTCACACCCCAAAGGAAACTATAAATATTTCAAGATGTGATGTGTTATGATGTAAAACAGACTGCATGCTGCCTCTGAGAAATTTTTCTGATTTTGCTTCATATGCTGCATGCAGTTTTAACTTTCAGACTAAAGTTTTCAGATAAAATTATGGCAAGATACAATGTTGTGCTTTGATAACCACTATAACATAAAAGTACTGTACTGTACTTTTACATTTTTTATTTTATATTTATTTAAATTTCATCTCTCTTTACATATTACAGAATAATAACAATGTAATAACTATATATATATATATATATATATATATATATATATATATATATATATATATATTAAACCTTCATTTTATGAATACATTCACAAATGGAGTGTTGTTGTAGAGTATTAGATTGCTGTTTCAGGACAACTTTCTGTATTGTATGTGCAAATTTTCCCTCATTAAAAAGTATTACACAAAAATTAATGAACAATACTTGAAGACAAAAGAATAGAACTCGTACATAAACATGCACACTGTCAACCCCTGAACAATGAACAAAGTGTGATCAAATCGTAACATGCAATTTGAACTGGAATCAAATGTCACTTAATATGTTGTTTTCTGTAATCCTCACAAACTTGTACCATAGTAACCATAGTGTCTGTTACTACAGTAAACCTGTAGTTACATGGTGTTAGCAGGAAAAGACCGAAAGATTGAAAGCTTTTTTAGAGTTCCAAGGGGACACCATTAAATCAATGTAGGGTTATGTTGTGTGCTCAGTTATAGTGGTGAGTGAGAATGACAATCTGAATGATGCACCTGACAGCCCCGCAGAGAGATATTATTGTTTCTTCACCTCACAAATGATATTGAAGACTGATATCAACATAAAAAGAGCCAAAAGACCTTTCTAACTGCACTAAGTCTCAGTTAGTTCTGTGAGACAGTCACATACTGCAGTAGCCCAAACTACAAAAATAGTCGAGTAAACAGAGTGGATCAGCTCATAGCAATTTCTGATAATCTAAGAAAATTATTTTGCAAGCCAATATTAATGGATAAGAAATCCTGTTTGGGTCATGAAAAAAAAATCTTCTGTTTGTTACTGATCTCAGTAGTTATAGAAATTAGCCTGGACCAGTTTTATTACTCGCATTAGATGTAAATGTATGTGTTCAACTGTACAATGCTGTCAATGTGTGGTCACAAAATCCATTGTTCTCAGGTGAATTACAGTCATTTTAATAGGAATTTCACATGAGGGCGAAATATTTCATAATGGATTCAAGTTGGTATTACAAATTCACCGCATTGATATACACATGGCCGGTTAGTTTTAAAATGACTTCTTTGTTCTTCATACATCAGTACACTATTTAAATTCTACACTGAAAAACTATAATAAAGGTGGTAAATATAAATATAATACCACCTTAAATAGTTGCAGCATATTTAGCTAGCATTGTCATCATGCAATGCCAAAATGAATGTGGCCATATTTTAGGGGAGACAATAAATGTATATGATGGTACAAGTAATTGTATGCCAATTTTAAGCTATATATAAGCAAAATATAGTTAGAAATAAACTTGGTTAAATTTGGTTTATGCAAACCAGGGTACACTACAACATTTTCAAAGTCATCGGATTGCTGTTCCTTTGACACTGTACAACTGTTTTGGGTAGTTGCTGTGGATTTCATATTACACAATGGATCAGTGACACATGACATGTTATTTCACTATAAGAAGAATCCCCCACAGCTCTGTTTCATTTACAAAACATATGCGCAAGAAGCAATAGAGGGAATGACGTAAGACTACGACTCCTCCCCCTGGGATTTGTATTGCCCTGTATCTTGCTCTCTCATCAGCTGTAGGATGTCAAAACAGTCACAGTCTCAGACAGATCCAGATATTTAGCCTGCTAAATATTTCTCAGGCAACTACAGAGATGCTTCTCTCAGAATGGGTCTTTGATCATTTACACTGTGCGATCATCACTCATGTGAAAGAGCACTGATTTGCCCAAGATTTCTGGCTTTTGACAATCTCCAGAAAACTTCTGATGAAAATCAAGCCTCAAATGATGTAGCGCACACCCATAATTAGAGCTACTGAACTGGAGATGCAGTTTTTATTTGAAATCTACAGATGCAAAGTATAGGATGCAAAATAGAAAGTGTAATAAAATAAACACTAAAATGTGTATTATGGATGTCTTCTTTTCACTAGTCTGAAATAAAACATAAACTATGGAAGCAACATAGGCCAAAATCTCTAAATTAGCCAGTGCCTGAAAAAAACAATGGCTTTGCCAGTAGTGTCTTACATAAAATTATGATATAGTTATTTTTTCCTGGATATTTATGATAATAAATCTAATACAATGGATAATCCAATTAATTAAATAGTTCACAAATAAAATAACATACCATCCCATTTGATGTTCTTTTTTAATTTGGAAATTGATGGACAATTCAAAATATTATTTATAAAAAGTAAAAGATTCATCTGGCGTCAGTGCAAAAACTGCTTTATAATAAATGAAAGATTAATCTGGTGTCAGTGCAAAAACTCTTTTATTATTTAACACTTCAAATTTTTTTACACAATAAGCAATATTATTATTTTTTTTTAACTTTACACACAAATCCAAGAATTGCACACACAAAATGCAAAATGCCTCAGATCTCTTGCAAAATGAATGAACACATCTCAAAAGCAAACATTTGCAAACACCTTTGCCATAATATTAATTCCTGTTACATTTTTGAGTGTTACATAGAGAATTGTGTGTTGTGTTTTGCAAAAAGTGTTTTATGAAATTGAAAACTGAGTCAAAGGCTGAGAATTAGGTACGGTTTTGCAGATTTGGTGTGTGGTTCTGGTGTTTGAGTAATCAGGTTTCAGAAATTGTGTGACAAGTAAAGATTTTGTGTGTAAGCAGTTGAAAAAAAAAACTGTAAAAGCAGATGCACACACACACACACACACGTAACCATGCTTCAGCTGTCCTTCCTATTGATAGCTGTGGAAATGTATTATGGTATAAATGGTGTAGCAAAGTCTCTGGAGGTTAACACCTTTCTAGCAGTGATGTTATATTCCGTCATCAAACCCCCCAAGCCCTAGCTGCAATAAATCAGAAACTTATAAGAATGGAAATGCACGCTGTGACAGATGAGCGATTTCTCGCAACCATTAAAGCCAGATATCAGCTGGGCCCATTGTCTTCGGTTTGAGACAGTCCTGATGAGCTGTTGACAAGGAGAGAGACTCAGCTGCAGAAAATCATTCCCGCCGGAGCAACGGGAGCGAGAATCCTGCTATGCATCTGTAATTGTCTTCATGACTCGAGGCCTCCACAGGAGAGAGCTGCCTGTGTTGTATTTCGCTAACTTTGCTGCTGACTTGCAAGTCTGGAAAGTAGAGTGAAATACAACAGATTGTGCTGTACGTTCCAGCGGCACGGCAGATCAGAGGGAATTATGCTTTCTGTTTCAGAGCGGCACTAAAGAGACTGAAAAAACAGACTCTGGCACAGACAGAGAAAGTCGGTTTTTAATATTCCATGTTCTGGTGCATTTAGGAGAGAGAAAAACCCAAGCAGCTCACTCTGTAATCTCAGACAGAATGGGGCGCTTTGGAGGGTCTCTATTACACAACCGCATGCTAAAGTCCATTTCGGGACATTTAGATGATGTTTCTTTCCTAGCGAGACCCTCTCTTTGTTTTTCAGTACATCATGATTTCACACATGTAGTTATTAAGAACAGACTATTATTTTCCTTTAAAAAAGAGCATTACACTACAATAAGGGGCAAATCTCCAGCCCCCCGCTGAACAAATAAATGAAGATTTGTCAAGCTCTGATTCTTTCGTTATGGGGTGGGTTGGTTGAGGCAGCTAAGCTGTGTGAGATGGCTCAATTGGTTTCATGTGACACTTGCTGTTGAGGTGCTGGGGGATTTGATAGTCAGTGGCCACATGCACACTACAACTAAATACAGCACTCACTTCTTTTAGTGCTTAATGCATTCTGTCATATTATTTACAGTAATCAAAACAAACAAATAACTAGGAAAAAAAATCAGGAACAATAGCAGTTTCATTAAATCTTATCAGAGTGTACAGAACAAAGCAAACAGCTAGTTTGCACACATAATCTCTACACAAACTGAATGATAATTTAAGGGATTCAAAATTTAGGATTGATTGAAATACAGTTCTCACTCCTGTACACACCTTTTAGTGATAGCTGCATTATACAATAACCAAATTCACTCCTGAAAAATTCTGTTTCGTTAAATCTGCTTGTGTGAATGAAGCCGAAATACATATCTGATTGCCAGCATTACTTTGGCCAAAAATGCTATCATCAGATAGGTTAAACTGTTGGCATTTTATTAACAAGATGCCAAAACATTACTATGATTATGGCTATGTAAACCACAGTAACTTTCCCTAGAGATTACTACAATAATTTAGGGGATTTACTCCAATTTTTAAATACAACTGTCACTCTTTTTCTGAGTATTTATACAGTTGTTTGGGGGGATTTCTGATGCATTCCTGAAATAATGAATTTGTGTAGTGTGTACACAATCGAACCCGCCAACTACAGTAGTTTAATGTAATATTATGTAAACTGTTGTTGCAATTGTTGTTGTCACTACTAAAACTTGCAGTGTGATGGTGTGTGTGGCCAGTATAAAGCTGTGACTGTTTTGTCTGTTTCCACATGTACACCCTTTTGAAAAGAAATACACTTAATTGTATTGAATGTGCACTTTTAGTGTACTTCAAATCCTAAGTAAGTATATGTAAAAAAATTAGTTAATTTATATTAATGAAATATAAGTCCACCTGAGAGGACACCGTCATGACTAAATAAATTTTTAATTTGAATTTAAAGTATATTTTAAATAATAATATTTTAATTTTTTTTATTTAAAGTACACTTTTTTAATAAACACCATACACCATATTTTTAGGAATAAAATGTTATATAAATCAGGTGATTGTTTTATGAACAAACCCCTCTGTAAAAACCTTCAGATCAATACACAGAAACAAACATGTAAAGTTTGATCTATTGTATGCTGTAACTGCTACTTAAGTGAAGATTTCTGGTAACCAAAAACTCATTTTGAGAAAATGGTTTTGAGAAAAATGTTTTGTAGCCTATTTGAAACCTGCAGATGCAAATTGATAAACTATGAAAGAACATTTGATTATAATTTCAACCATAGTGTTTTTTTTTTAATAACACTTAAAATTAATATATTTTAAATGTACTAAATTTCAACTTTATCATTACAAATGTGTAATTTAAAATATATTTAATACACGAGTCATGACATACAAATTTCAATAGAAATGACATTAACCCTTTGATGCACTACATGGGTCTAAAGTGACCCGACTGAGTTTATTTTTTCTATATCTTTCCAAGAAATTTTGATCATCACATATTCTTATTTTTAATTTTTCTTTCTTACTTTTTGAATAAAAATCGTTTTTGTGTCACTACCCTTCTAATGCACAACATGGGTCTAAAATGACCATTTCTTTGCTGAATCTTTAAAAATAAATGCATTTTATCATTTATTTTTCCAGGTATTCATTAAATATCTTGCTTTTGATTCCCACAAATCATTATGTTTATTTTTCCTTTCTTCGCTTTATAAAAAAACACAGTTTTTGTATTTCTACATACATTTTTACACACATGGGTCAAAAATGAGCCATATAGAAACCTTTGATTATTTGCTATTTTTTTTGCAAATTGGAACATATTTACTGCAGAAAACTATTCACCTGCCCCACATTTCACAACTCAACAAGGTTGCTTTTGTATAAGTGTGGAAGATAAGTGGACATAATATCTGAATGTTAGGCGAAGGTTAGCTTGACCTAGAAATGTCCAATAATATTAACTTGTTGTTGACATATTCTATTTTAGCTAACTAATGTTCCCTATCTGTCGGTCACTACGAGTTATGTCGTGACGACATAGGGGATTTACTTGGAAGCCCCAATCATCTCTGACTAAAGAGAAAACGCCAATGAAATTGGCTAGTGGATTTTGCATACCTGAGCCACTCCCCGTACATACGGGTATAAAAGGGCGACAGGTGCATCCACTCATCAGATTTTTGCTTCGGAGCCAAGTGGATGAAGACGGTTGTGCCATTCTCCACAAGCCTCATCTTTGTTTTTGTTCCTGTTGGCGTCACGGTGCAAACAGCGGAGTCCCTTCTCCAGCGATTCCCCTGGGCACTTCAACTAAAAGAGCAAATTCTGAAAGAGCAAAATCACGGACGATCGCGTCTTTTTCAAGATGCCGTTTCGTCCGTGTCCTCTTGGTTGCGGTCGTTTCCTGTCCGCGGATGACGGACACGATCGTTGTCTTCAGTGTCTGGGTCTCCAGCACGCTGAAGCTGCGTTCGTGGATGACTCATGCGCCTGTTGTGGGCGTATGAGCATGACGTCGCTGCGATCTCGCCTTTCCTTTTTGAAAGGATTGGCACCCTCTGCCGCCACCCGCCCCGGTCTCTCTGGCTCGAGCAGAGGACCGCCGGTTGGCGCTCTGGGAGATCTGAGGGTCACAGTAAGAGCCTCTCCGCCGGGTACGTCCCCACGGACCTCTTACTCCTCACGCAGCGAATGTCCCGTCCGGTTCCCGGGTGATTTCGCTGGTCCGTCCCACGGGGCGCCCAGCATTTCATTCGGTGCGCCACCCGAGGATAGGATGTCGATCGCAGCATCGGGGGACGGGTTTTCGTCCTCTGAGGATGAAGGTGCAGAGGGGCTGCCCCCTTCGGGTGTGGTCGCCTCCCCTGCACCGGACCCAGAGTTGACGGCCATGCTTGCCCGGGCAGCCGCGAGCATCGGGCTGGAGGTCAACAGACCGCCCAGTCCCGAGCCCTCGCGGCTGGATGATTGGTTTCTCGGAGTGGGGCGCGGCTCACAACCGCGATCTACTCCAGTGCCTTTCTCCCCGGAGGTGCATGAGGAGCTGACGAAGTCGTGGATGGCCCCTTTCACGGCCAGAAGCCGCTCGTCTGCCTCCTCCGTCCTCACTACCCTCGATGGCGGGGCTGCCAGGGGGTACGTGGGCATTCCCCAGGTGGAGAGAGCGGTCGCGGTGCACTTGTGCCCGCGAAACGCCGCCACTTGGAGGAATCGCCCGCGTCTCCCGTCCAAAGCCTGTAAGCTGACGGCTGCTCTTGCGGCCAAGGCTTATAGTGCTGCGGGCCAGGCAGCCTCTGCCCTGCATGCCATGGCGATCCTGCAGGTTCACCAAGCCAAGGCACTCAAACAAATGCACGAGGGTAGTTCCGACCCGGGGTTGATGCAGGAGCTGCGCACGGCGACTGACTTCGCTCTACGAGCGACGAAAGTCACGGCGCGGTCCCTCGGGAAGGCGATGTCTACCATGGTGGTCCAAGAGCGCCATCTCTGGCTCAACCTGGCGGAGATGAAGGATGTCGACAAAGCACGCTTTCTCGACGCTCCCGTCTCCCCGGTTGGGCTGTTCGGCGACACCGTCGAGGGATTTGCTCAGCAGTTCTCGGCGGTGCAGAGGCAGACAGAGGCGATCCAGCACATCCTGCCCCGGCGCGAGGCACCTGCAACAGCTGCCCCCGGGCCCAGGCCTCAGTCTGCTCGCCGCCGTGGGCGCCCCCCTGCGTCCTCCAGAGCTGCTCCGCCCCGTGCCGAATCAACACCTGGGCCGGCGCGTCGAGCCTCTCGCAGGAGGGCGGCGCCCCCCGCGTCCCAGCCGGGCCCCAAGTCGTCCAGGAGAGCGACGAAGCGGCCCTGACGCGGGCAACCTGGAGATGTTGGAATTTGCTCTTTCTCAGGAGACGGCGAGGACAGCGCCGCTCCTTCCCCCGGAGGAGGGCCGGGTGGAGAATCTTGTGTTCCCTTTTGTTTCTGTTCCGCCGTTGGCCCAAGGGCCAGCGGTACCCACAATGTCACAGAAAGAGCAATTTCCTTTTCCTCCAGGTTATCAGGTTCGCGGGTTGACAGTGTGCGACGCGCTGCCTCCTCACTCTCGCCCGCGACCCATCTTGCCAGCGGCCAGGAGAGTGCGGGTTGGGGACGCAGTGCCTCCCCACGCACCTCTAGCCAGTCCCCTTTGGGACCCAGGGAGTTCGGTAAGGGTGCTTCAGAACGCGCTGCCTTCTGTATCATCCAGCCATACTCCTCTGCGCTGCACCACCACAGGTACGTCGATTGTGCCGTTGGAGCCCCTTGCACGACGTCTGGAAGCGTGGCTTGCGCTGCCCAGCCCGTCTCGGTGGCTCACGCGTACAATTCGACTCGGCTATGCGATTCAGTTCGCCAGGCGACCTCCCAAGTTCAGCGGCGTTCTCGAGACCTCAGTGGTACCTCGGAACGCCCCTGTCTTGCGCGAGGAGATTGCTGTCCTCCTGGCAAAGGATGCAATCGAGCCGGTCCCTCCAGCCGAGATGAGGCAGGGGTTTTACAGCCCTTACTTCATCGTACCCAAGAAAGGCGGTGGTCTTCGGCCAATCCTGGATTTGCGAGTCTTGAACCGGAGCCTGCACAGGCTTCCGTTCAAGATGTTGACGCACAGGCGTATGATCAGGTGCATTCAGCCCCAGGATTGGTTCGCAGCGATCGACCTGAAGGATGCTTACTTTCATGTTTCGATCCTTCCGCGGCACAGACCGTTCCTACGGTTTGCGTTCGAAGGTCGGGCATGGCAGTACAAGGTCCTCCCCTTCGGGCTCTCCCTGTCTCCCCGTGTCTTCACGAAGGTCGTAGAAGGCGCCCTTGCCCCGCTACGGGAAGTGGGCGTCAGGATCCTCAACTACCTCGACGACTGGCTCATTCTGGCCCAGTCCCGAGAGCAGTTGTGCGATCACAGGGAGCGGGTGTTACGGCACCTCAGCCAGTTGGGGCTTCGGGTCAACTGGGAAAAGAGCAAGCTCTCCCCTGTGCAGAGAATCTCTTTTCTCGGTGTGGAGTTAGACTCGGTGAGTATGACGGCGCGCCTCACGGACGAGCGCGCCCAATCAGTGCTGAACTGCCTGAGTTCCTTCAGGGGCAGGACTGTGGTGCCACTGAAACAGTTTCAGAGGCTCCTGGGGCATATGGCATCCGCAGCTGCGGTCACGCCGCTCGGATTGCTTCATATGAGACCACTCCAGCACTGGTTGCACTCCCGAGTCCCGAGGTGGGCATGGCGCCGCGGTTCACTTCGGGTAAGTATCACACGCGAGTGTCGCCGCTCCTTCAGCCCCTGGACGGACCTTGCCTTTCTACGGGCCGGGGTGCCCTTAGAACAAGTGTCCCGGCATGTTGTTGTCACAACAGATGCCTCCAGCACGGGCTGGGGCGCTACATGCAACGGGCAGGCAGCCTCGGGGCTCTGGACAGGGCCTCGACTGCTTTGGCATATCAATTGCCTGGAGCTGTTGGCAGTGCATCTGGCCTTGCGGCAGTTTCGGCCACTGCTGCTAGGCAAGCATGTGTTGGTCCGTACGGACAACACTGCGGCTGTGTCGTACATCAACCGGCTGGGAGGTGTACGATCACGCCGCATGTCACAGCTCGCCCGCCATCTCCTCCTCTGGAGTCACACGCAGCTCAGGTCGCTGCGCGCTGTCCACATTCCGGGGGAGCTCAACCGTGCGGCCGACGCGCTCTCACGACAGCTCACTTTTCCCGGAGAGTGGCGACTCCATCCCGAGACGATCCGGCTGATCTGGAGTCGATTCGGGGAAGCTCAGGTAGACCTGTTTGCTTCCCGCGAGTCCTCCCACTGCCAGCTATATTTCTCCCTGACCGAGGGGCCCCTCGGCACGGACGCACTGGCACACAGCTGGCCTCGGGCTTTACGCAAGTATGCATTTCCCCCAGTGAGCCTACTCGCACAGACACTGTGCAAGGTCAGGGAGGACGAGGAGCAGGTCCTGCTGGTCGCGCCGTATTGGCCCACCCGGACCTGGTTTCCGGAACTCATTCTCCTCGCGACAGCCCCTCCCTGGCGTATCCCTCTGAGGAAGGAACTCCTTTCCCAGGGGCTCGGCACCATATGGCACCCGCGTCCAGATCTGTGGAACCTCCATGTGTGGCTCCTGGACGGGACGCGGCAGACTTAAGTGGTCTACCACAGGCCGTGGTAGACACCATCACTCAGGCTAGAGCTCCTTCAACAAGGCAAGCCTATGCTCTGAAGTGGAGTCTGTTCGCGAACTGGTGTTCTTCTCGCCGGGAAGACCCCCGAAGATGCACGATTGGAGTAGTGCTTTCTTTCCTGCAAGAAAGGTTGGAGCGTAGGCTGTCACCCTCCACCTTGAAGGTGTATGTGGCTGCTATCGCGGCCCATCACGATGCAGTGGACGGCCGGTCCGTGGGAAAGCATGATCTCATCGTGAGGTTCCTGAGGGGTGCCAGGAGGTTGAATCCGCCTAGGTCACCCCTGATGCCCTCCTGGGACCTCTCTATTGTCCTGGCGGGACTTCAGAGGGGTCCCTTTGAGCCGCTGGACTCAGTCGAGCTGAAATTCCTGTCGGCTAAGACAGCGCTCCTGACCGCGCTCACTTCCATCAAGAGGGTCGGGGACCTCCAAGCATTTTCGGTGAGCGAAGAGTGCCTTGTGTTCGGGCCGGACTACTCTCACGTTGTCCTGAGACCCCGGCCTGGATACGTGCCCAAGGTTCCCACCACGCCCTTCCGTGATCAGGTGGTGAACCTGCAAGCACTGCCTTCGGAGGAGGCAGATCCAGCCTTGGCGTTGCTGTGTCCCGTAAGAGCATTGCGCATATACGTGGACCGCACCCGGAGCTTCAGAAGCTCTGAGCAGCTCTTTGTCTGCCACGGAGGTCAGCAGAAAGGGAAGGCTGTCTCCAAGCAGAGGTTGGCCCACTGGATAGTGGAGGCCATCGCCTCGGCGTATCAATCCCAAGGCGAGCCGTGCCCCCTTGGGGTGAGGGCTCACTCCACACGGAGTGTTGCCTCCTCCTATGCGTTGGCGCACGGCGCCTCTTTGGCAGACATCTGTAGAGCTGCGGGCTGGGCGACACCGAACACCTTCGCGAGATTTTACAGTCTCCGCGTGGAGCCAGTCTCTTCCCGTGTGTTGGGTAACAGGTAAGTGGCGGGAAGAGTTGGCCGGTGTCACGCTTGCTGCGCCATTCCCCCTCACCCGGGGATACGAGCGCCTGTTTCCTCCTCCAGTTCAGTTCCCCGGACGGCGAACCCTGGTGGAGACCTCCAGCACCCCCGGCAGTCAGACTGGGCGGAGCAGTCTGACGCCAGGCCCAGTACTGGTGCTAGCTCGCCCGGGTCTCCGGTCAGCCCCTGTACTCGGCTAGGTGTCCGTATGGCCTGATTCCCTTCGGGTAATCCCACACGTGTATTCGTCCACGGTACGGTTTCCCTCACGGTAAACCCGTGTCTTCCCTTTGGCAGAGTTCTGTCAGGCCCTGCTGGCAGCCCTCCTCCCTACTCCTAGGTAGGATCTGCCCCAGGGTCCAGTCGTATGTAGTACTGCCCCAGGCCTGGGTCAGTCCATATCAGTGTCTCCACATGTTACCTCCCTTCGGGCAGGATGTGGCCTCCGTAGCGCCCTTCTCCGGAAGGCTCGCTTCCCCGTCGTTACCGCCAGGCCGTAACAACAAATAGGAAAGACTTGAAGCAGTCTTTCATAGAAGGTCGAAATCCCTTCCAATTTCTTGGGGAAAGGAACAGCGGCTTGGCTATCTCCAGCAGCAATGTACTCAGTGGTCCCTGCGGGCACCAAGGTTAGCGAATTTGCGCTGGGGCGATGGGAAGGTTGCGACCTTCGCATGGCATTTGTCTGTCACGCACTAGCTTGTCAACATCTGCATGCACAAGGTCGTGACGGGGTTCAGGTTGTGGCGCTTTCCATATGACCCCTATGTCGTCACGACATAACTCGTAGTGACCGACAGATAGGGAACGTCTCGGTTACGTACGTAACCCTCGTTCCCTGATGGAGGGAACGGAGACGTTATGTCCCCATGCCACAATCTTGAACCATCGCTGGTTGCCGAGGACTCGTTCTTGGCTCCTCAGCGGGTAGAAACCTGATGAGTGGATGCACCTGTCGCCCTTTTATACCCGTATGTACGGGGAGTGGCTCAGGTATGCAAAATCCACTAGCCAATTTCATTGGCGTTTTCTCTTTAGTCAGAGATGATTGGGGCTTCCAAGTAAATCCCCTATGTCGTCACGACATAACGTCTCCGTTCCCTCCATCAGGGAACGAGGGTTACGTACGTAACCGAGACGTTAGCTAGGTCAACAAAATAATAGTCAAAATAAAATAATATATACAAGTATATATCATTGCTGTCAGGCAGAAACCTTGTATCTCCATATTTCAATTTGTATTTTTTTGTCATAAATCAGTGCTATTAGTCACCCATTTATGTCTGTCAGTGTTTCTGAAAAGTAATGTTTTTGGACATACAAGGTTTCTGTCTGACAGTGACAATATATAATCAGTATATACATGATCAACTGCTTGCTGTGCACTCTTTATCTAGAGTCTTAGTATGGTTGATACCAGTCATTCTAGATTAACGGCTGAAAGGTTTGTAGAGATGCTGCATGATGAGGAAGATCAGGCAATTATTAGACCTGATTCAGAGTCTGAAATATCTGATGCTGATGACCTAGACTATGAGCCACAGGGTCAGTCTGGAGTTGTGGGTGTAAATCCAGCTCTCCTAGATGAAGAAGACTCTGTAATGACATTGAAGACTTTTCCTCTGAAGAGGAAACTCATACCCAGTCCAATAGATTGAGTAAAAATGGTTTACACCTACTCATGTAAGCGGAGAACATGGAAGTGGCCCATGTTTCTGTGGTGCAATGTGCTGGATGTTTCCACCCTCCATGCCTACACCAGGGGCAGCCAATGTTGGTCCTGGACAGCCACAGTCCTGCAGACTTCAGCTCCAACCCTAATCAAACACAACTGAACAAGCTAATCAAGATCTAAGGGTTACTGGAAAGCTAGAGGCAGGTGAGTTTTTGTCAAGGTTGAAGCAAAACTCTGCAGGACTGTGGCTCTCCAGGTGCCTCATTTATAAAATGTTGCGCAGAAACCATCCTAAATTTGATCTTATGATCATTTCTCAAATATGCGTACGTGCAATTTATAGAATGGATGTACGAACAGAAACCGCACGTACGCATCTCTTTCAGATGTGAAATCTATGAATCCCAAATGATCTTGAGATTGCACACAATTGAATGGTTTCAGCTCTCTGCTCGTAAACGACTCCTAATTAATGTCATTAACATTAATTAATGTCATTAATATCACCAATCATCATAATTTAGAACAGCGAGCTGCAAGAATAGCTTATATTTTAAAAAACCCGCAATACTCCGACAATAAAAAGTGTGTACGTCTGCTCAGACCCTGACATGAAGCTAAGCCCTTTTCCACGTCAAAGACCGTCTTTATAAATATGAGCACTGGCGTGGATTTAAGCGTACGCACACTCTACGATCAAATCTAAGCGAACGCATGCTTTATAAATGAGGCTCCAGGACTGACGCTGACCATCCCTGGGCTACACCAACACAGCACAACACCTTGATAGCACGGGTGGTGTGACCAATGCATGGCGGCTATTCATCAAGGAGCTGGTCAAAGAGCTTGTCATGCCACATATGAAGAGGTGATGGAGGGCAGGCCCCACCTTCAAAACCACAGAGGCAATCGGAAGATGTGGGATTAAAACAAAACACAGCCACCACCTGGCCACAGATATACATCAGGCAGAACGGTCAATCGAAGAGGAAGAGGTCCAGGATCTGCCCAGCTGCCAAAGACAGACAAGTCATCAGCTGGTGTTCAGTGTCAGACCTGTGTGCAAGGAGCACAAACCTGTAGTTTTCATTTGTGAGTCATGTAAGCACTGAGATGGCAGTTTGAGATGGTGCTGTCCCTGTGTGATTTTATTTTGTTAGTTTTATTTTCATCTATTCAGTCACATTCACTACAATTCACTACAGTTGCACAACAGACAGTTCAATTTCAGTGTTATCGGTTATCAGTGATATGTGTAAGTTATGTGCGACAAAATGGCAAATAAACTATTTAAAGTGTTAAATGTGTTGGTCTAAATAACTGCTAAAATAATTATTTTAACAAAATGTCTTTATTCTTTAGTTTTTTCATGCTTATATAGATGGGTCATTTTTGACCCATGGGTGTAAACTTGATGTAGTAACACAAAACCTAGGAAAAAACAAAATATTAATTTGTGGTGATTGTAAAAAGATATTTTGAATATTCATGGATCATGGAATTTATAGATCAAGGAATATTAAATGCTTAAATAAACTGATTTCAAAAGATAAAACAAAAAAATGCCCAGCGAAGCATGAAATAACAGGAAATGAATACGGGTCATTTTAGACCCATGTTGTGCTTTAGAAGAGGTTTTCATAGCATGTGCATCAAAGGGTTCAAATATTTAATGAGTTCTTTAATGCAAAATTAAGTCTTATGAACTAATAAGCAGAAGCTTTGATCGCCTTGAGTAATGATATGAGGCAATGATATCAAAAGACAAAAACACTTTTACTTAACCATATATATTTATATATATGTATAATAGGGGTGGCACGGTACACAGATGTCACGGTTCGGTACGTACCTCGGTTCGGGGGTCACGGTTCGATACAATTTCGGTACAACAGGGGAAAAAAAAGACATCTACTTTGCTCAGTTTCTTTTATTTTGATGTGAAAATGCTAAATATTATTACATGTTATATATATAAAATCTGTTTTGTTTTCATTGTGAGTGTACACAAATAAAAGCAGACCTTTAACTACAAGCAACAGCACAAATAAAAATACAATAGAGTAAAGATACAAATAAAATATCAGTGATTTTCAGGGTTTTTTTTAGGTACAGAAATTGAAGTACGATTAAAGTAATCAAAGGTAAAACAGCATTGCATATTTGACTGTATAAATTAAAGATTACTCTTTATTAAAGTTACAAAAGCGATTCAATCAAGAGCAGTGAGTGATTTCTTTGTTGTTGCTGTTTATTTAATATTAACTGTCACTTTAAGAGAAAGCACTGATACTGTACGCCCAGCCGGCTATGTCTGCTATAGGATACTTACCAAGACGGGCATTTTGACAGAATTTTGTGTGAATTTATCCATTAAAACACAATACTTCAGAGAGAGCTTCATATTTGCGCGCGTTCTGAGGCGCAGGTTTGTGCGCTTCTGATGAGCGCACGCACAAATCTTCTCACTGCGCGCGCGAGCTCGCGTCCTCTGGCTCTTAAATATTTGAGCTGGCAAAGCTTACATGACTTTAGTCTAAACACCGATATCAACGTGTGCTGTTCAGGTCTCACCTGTGCGCGCGCTATCAGCACCCGGGTGATGACGGAATAAATGCTCATATTCCAGCATACGCACTCGCATTGAACAAGAGTGAATGATTTGTCCACTTATTTATTTATTTTTTCCTTCTCAACGCTGTTGTTATAATGTACTGGGAAGCCAGAATGCGCATCCATTAACAGAAACATACATTAGCCGAACCCTATTTGTTTTACGTGTTATTTATAACAAACCACATGCGTTGTCAGAATTCAGTTGAACCGCGGTCCTAGCGCGTGCCGAACCGTGTGTGGAGAACCGTGCGGTTCGGTTTTTTTCCGCGAACCGTGCCACCCCTAATGTATAATATATATAATATATAAATAAAATCCATATACAGTATAAAGATTACTTAGCACTCACTAAGTGGGTCAAAAAAGCACACAATTTCAAATAACTGCATTTCATATACATTTAAACTAATACATTTTTTATTTAAGTGAAAAATAACATGCAATTAAGTGTCTGAAAATATTACATTCATTTCACATTCAGTAAATTATTTTAAAGTAGGATATTATTTCCATAATATTCTAAAATATGCTAAAGTGTCCTTCCTAGTCACATGGGCCTGTCACCCAAAAAATGGTCGCCATTCAATTGCTGACACAACTTGTGGTCAGGCACCTAAATTCTGTGTTACCATCTACAGCTGGGCCTCTTCTGCAATGCCATGCAACACTCTAGCAATTTCTGGGGTCTAATTTTAGGGACCATTGTCACTGTTAGATGCTGCAAAGGAAAATAATTGGCCTCTTAGACATCTCAGAGAAATTCCTCGTTCTGATTGGCCAAGTCTCAAACGCCAAGGGAGGACATTTCATTTTCTTTTCAACATGTGGGTCTGATAAATGTGAATCCATCCAAGTGAACATGTACAATGTTTCTTTTGATAAAACGATCAAAGGTTCTCCTTATTAGTTCATAAGATTTCATTTTGCACAAAATGACTCAGTATGGTGAAATATCTCAAGGCAAAGCTCACTGAGGCAATCCACAGTACTCTACAAATCCATAACCAGCTAAATAGTTCTCTGTGAGAAACCAAGCCACCAGAACAGCAAGGGCAGAAACCAAACCAAAGATATTATCTGAGAAATTTGATGAAAAAAGTATGTCTCAGAAAAAAAAAGTATGACTCATATATACAAGACTCTAAAAGGCATGGCACTGAACTAAACAAACTAAAGAAAGTGTGAGTGGTTCTCGCTCATGTGAAACTTGCCATTTCGATTCTACAGAGACCAAAAAAAATTCCTTTTGAATCGGCAGTGACAGCTCACTGTTGCCTATCTTAACACATCCACAGAAAAACCGGGGTCATGGGACAGGTCAGAGGTCATAAAACGACCCTTCTCAAGACATTTATCAGTCCTCCATAAAACAAATAAGCACAGAAACTTGCCGACAACAATTCAGCGACATTATAATGTGAAGACTGGGAACTAATGCAGACCTACTGCGGCCAGTTCCCTTCAGTTATGTCTCTGTATATGGCAAAGGGTAAAAAAAAATTATAAGAACCTGCTGTTAGCGTCTCCAGTGGAGGAAAATGCCCAGCTTATATTAAACACAGTTAAGAGCTGCGTCATTGTGTGTTCTTTTCGATGATTGTGGTCTGGATTGAATCAAAAGTTCAAAACGCTGCCAATTACACCACTAAAGCTGGCAATTTACACGTACAGAGTGGTTAAAATTATACATGGCTCAACATGCATTTTTCCAAAAAGAAAGCTGAAGGTTAAAACTATATATAGTTGGCGCGCAACGCTTGTGGAAAGTCTACATGTGCTGCGGTGTGACATGCTATACTCCACAAAACATTTAAAATTATGCAGGGAGCTTTTATGACATTTCATGCTGCGAAAACTACATGGAATATTTGTACTTTTAAAAATGAATTTGTCACACTAAAGGACCATTCTAAATTATATATATATATATATATATATATATATACACTTTCCCTTAATTTCCATAGACATATTATGTATCAACTACCCATTCACACAACATCAACAAGGGTTCTACCCTTCAGACTAAAGCAAACAAATTCGTAAACCGACAGATACAAAAGAGCTGTATTGTAATAGGGATTCACATAATTGCAGTGGAATAATGTTGGCGAAAGAAAATTGTGACAAAAAGAGGCAGGCTTCACCCCCTTCACTGAGCGTTTTCATTAAAAGATCTGTTTGTCTCAACGGAGAGATTACGATATTCTACTGGAGCATCAGCATTCATGAAGTCTTTACACTATCAATTATAAACAACTTAAATTATTTGCGGCTGCCAAGAGCTCATGGGAGATTGTATTAGAGCAATGAGCGTGAGAGGAGAGAACTGTTTGTGGTTTTATCTAGTGTCAATTGAGTAATGATACATGGTTTGGGATTGGATGTTCGGGATGTTGGCCAGAAGCTACTACATAAGACGCCGTTGTGCCCATGCTTCAAAAAAGTGGGTTGAGGCAAGAAAGATACAAACCGCAGTTAACAGTGTGGAGGAAGATGATCACAGTGCAGTTTCAAAGAGGCGGACAACCCTCGCAAAACGCCACGGATACAACAAACACGGAGTGTGATCACAAGAGAACATTGCCTGAGACAAAGACTGACAGAAAAAGTAACACTTCTATTGTATGAAACTTTAACAGCAATTTGTCAGCATTGATTTGGAAAACTTCATGTGGGTTGCTATGGCTGCTTTTGGAAATGTGTGTCAGGCGCTAGAGTTAATGGGAGTTTAAAAATGAATTATGGCGGAGAATTTGATGAAGGCACTATTGAAAACTGTGTTGTGGGAGTACCAAACATCAGGGAGTGATAAATTTCATGACACATTTTCACATGAGTGGGCTCGCTTTACCGTGCACTGATTACGTTCCATTTAAAAAGAAATCGTTTTTAAAAAGCTCCCAGTGAAGGTTAAAAAGACTTGCTCTGTAATTGAAAAACCCACGTCTCTTTCGCCAGGAATTTTTTAAGTTGGATCCAGTTGGATTGTAACAAATGTCACCAGTAAGTATCATTATGTCCTCTACAGCTGGAGAAGACGGGCATAGTCTTTCTTTGGACTTCCCTCTTGGACATATTTTATTCCCGCTTCTTATGCTCCAATTAATTGGGATAAAAATGGAAGGCCGTGATATTCATTGACACACACATGCATCGTTAAAATCAGTTTGTGCATCTGAGACTGTGTAACCATGGAGATGAGGTTATATATTCCTCTTGAAATTAGCACTTTGACACTTTATCAGAAAATATTTATAACTCAAGAAGAATGGATTACTTTCTGAATTAAAATAAAAAACTCCGTCCAACTTTCCACACTTTAAGGCTAGAAATATACTACAAGACTTTTGCACAGAATAAACACTAGCTGCCAAAAGTCAAATCCAGACTTATTTAATTTAATATTTTAAAGGTATCGCTTTAGTTTAGGGACCATTTCTTACTATTAACTCGTTGCTTATTAGCATGTGTATTACTAGCATATTGGCTGTTTATTAGTACCTATAAAACACATAATGTCTTATTCTACATGAAAATATTTTAGATCTCTTAATCCTACCCCATAACTCAATTTAACAACTACCTTACTTACTATTAATAGGCAGCAAATAAGTGTATTGAATCAAAAGTTTATCGATAGTTAATTGGTCTCCAAACTAAATTGTGACCAAAAAATAAAAATAAATATCTGGTCGTGTACTGTGTCATTAACGTATGGTGTCTAATTTATTCTCTGTAACCATTTACAAAGTCACAAGTGCATGATTATAAAAGGTGATTATATTCAGATTATAAAAGTTGCACAGTGTAGCACAGTGCCTTAATCTTCAATCAAATTCCTGACTTCCTGTACACTCTCTGAAAAAAAAAGGGTGCAAAAGCTGTGCTAATCTGTACACTTTACTTACGTCCTACATCATCCACCGGAACTGCTTGCTCTTTATTTGACTACTTTTAAAACATGGGCTAATTTTCATTTTTGGGTGAACTAACCCATTAAATACTGTTACATTGTGGTAACAGGGATGTTAGGCAACAGGATGAGATGTTTACTTACCTATCTGCCATACTACATGGCAGATAGGTAAGTAAACATCTCATCCTGTTGCCTAACATCCCTGTTACCACAATGTATCCGGATGTCTTATAATGTTGTTGTTTTTTCCATTATAATACTTTTTTTTCAGTTTTTCATTACTGTAACAGTATTTTTTTGCTCAGTGTAATGTGTTGATTGTCAGTTGTCATGACAGATATTTAGTATAACAGCACTGGGATATGTGATTGTTTGTGTCACTTGTCTGTTTTTGCAGCATTTCATGGCTAAGACAAAAGAATGTGAGTTGTGAGGATTGGAGTAGAAGCTAAATGGATTTTTTTTTTTTTTTTAAGCCAGGGCATCTGTGTTTTCTTCTGCTTTTGAATTGCTCAGAGTGGGGTTTCTCACATTAGCAAGTGGGAAGATGAAACTGATGTCATTTAATTTCACTTATGTACTCCATTCCAAAAAGTCTGTCAGTGTTCCTTAGCAAAAATGCAAAGCTTGATAGTTTGGGTTCTTTTAGAACAATGTTTGGTGATGAATAAAAATATATACAGCATATAAAAAATTAAAACAATCACACTTCCAATATCAGATATTTCTGAAAATTACTACAGTGCTGCCTTTATGTATGTCTACCCAAATACTGGTGCATCCCTAGGAGCGACGGCTCTGAAAATAGCCTGAAATCACAAAGCACCTTATTTAACTCTCTTTGTCACTCTTTGTGTTGAGCTCGGTCCCTTCCATAATGTTCTGGATGTTGATGGGCCCTACGGGGGCTCTATTCAGCTGCAGGCAGTACCAATCCATACTCAATGAAGAGGAGGGGCAGCACACGGACGTGTTCTAATCACTGCTGTGATGACACCAAGCAGAGAGTGGTGCTTCAGTCATTTAAAGCGCCACATCTGTCTTGTTCTGCCCAATTTGCTCACACAATTTCAATGAGACACTGGTGCTGGCATTCATCAATATGTTTTGAGGTGTCTGCGGACCGAGTTTGTTTTCATTGGCTCCCTCGCCTTCCCGGTGCAATGAATCAATCACTGTGCGAAGTCCTGATGTAGTTACGCAGTTGCACGCAACATAAAAGACACCACAGGTTTGACAAGAACAACCGGTGACTTGAAAAATGGCAACAGATGTATATATAACTCATGTGTATTGGTAATTATGGGGAAATATTATTGGCCCATGCCCAGACAGCTTTATGTGATACTTGTTTACCAAAATTTGCATATTACATGCATCTTCACTGAACACGCTTGATTAATGTTGACTGATAATTGGCATCATATTATGGTTTAATTTGCATAAACAATAAAAAAGAGGCCATAGGCTGAAATGCAAATGGAAATTAGTACATCAAAACCTTCATACAAAAATTAAATTTATATAGAATGTAAAATGCACAGTCAGCCGATCATCACCACAAAATAAACACAGATGCATGCAAATATAATGTAATAAATAATTATCATATTTTATTTTTGATGCTTTGATGCTACCAGTGTTGACAAGGGAATACTTCTATTTCAGTATGCACAATACTAATTATGACTAGTGAATAGTGGCGTCCTGCTGTCAAGTATATTTGTACAGTGACCACTAAACTGCATAACTAACCATTGTACAAAGTAACTAATTTTGTATAGCTGTACTTATGTCTCTGATGCTCTTTCTTCTCACATAAAATAATTATTTTAATTCAAGAAATTCACAAATTAGCTTCACAAATTAGCGAAGTGGCTTTAAGACAAAGAGCTAGAGCAGTGAAAATTCCCCTTTCCACCATCAGGGCAATTTCCAATCAACAGAAAATATTATGAATCTGCCTGGAAGAGGACGTGTAGCAGAAAATTGTTGAGTCTCGGTGTCAGAAAACCTTTAAAAAAAAGACTCTGTTAGAAATCTTATAATGGGCCATGTTTGGATCTTCCAACCGTACAATAATCCAAACAAAAACCTCAAAAACAACACAAAATGGGTCACTGAGCACAAAACCAAGCTTCTGCTATGGCCATTCCAGTCCTCTGACCTGAACCCTGTTGAAAATGAGTGAGGTGAACTGAAGAGAAGAAGCACCAACATGGAGCTGTGAATCTGAAGGATCTGGAGTGATTCTGGATGAAGGAATTGTCTCTGATCTCTTGTCAGGTATTCTCTAACCTCATCAGGCATTATAGGAGGAAATTTAGAGCTGTTAAACTGGCAAATGGAGGTTTCAAAAAGTATTGAATAAAAGGGTGCCGTTAATTGTGGCCAACATGTATTAGAGAAAAACATTTATTTCAATTATTATTATTTTTTTTTTAAATAAAAGATCAAAAGGATTAACAATCCAGATTAATTTTTCACAGCCTTCTTAGATCATATTTACGAAGGGTTCCGAAATTTTTGGCCATTAATGTGTATATACTATATATATATATATATATATATATATATATATATATATATATATATATATATATATATATGTGTGTGTGTGTGTGCGTGTGTGTGTGTTTGTGTGTGTGTGTGTGTGCAATGATCATAGTTTACATGTGAATTAAAGCCAAAATGATGTCTTTCATACAAAGCAATCATGTCTTTTTAAACCGTTCAATTTATTATTACTTTACAATATATTTTTGTACTTTTTGAAGCACACAAATGTTGGTCACATGAACTTTGAATGGATAGAAAAAAAAGAGAGAAATAAATTAAAAAAATATCACAATTTATGATTTGAAAATGAATAAAAAAGTTTTATGGGTTTATAGAGTTAACAATGACAGAATTTTCGTTTTTGAGTGAACTAACCCTTGAACTTGTACAGCATCCAGAACTTTCCTTTAAAAGTAGGACTTGCAAAACGTCCAACCTAACCACCAGCCTCAGTGCAACAACACATCCACATGACCTCTTAAGTGGGCAGCAGTTTGTTCAGGCTTCACTGCTCGACAAACCTAAGCGCACCCGTGTGTTTTTGACCGAGTGTGACTCCGTACGGCTGCCCGCCCCACTGCAGAACACCACACGACTGACCGCAAGAATGAAGCCATGCTCCCTCCTCGAAAAACTCAGCAAAACTCAGCATGTAGAGCGTGCTGGAATTCAGCGGTGCAAGCAACAGAAAAGAAACCAATAAAAAGAAGGAAAACAGTCAAAAGCGTCACCATCCTGGAGGCTGTTTTATAGAGGCTGTGTGGCAAATTAGCACCAAATGGACAGGAAAGAAACCTCTAATTGGTGTGGAATAGTAAAAGCTGTGAGAGTTGTGGTAGTTTTGTATTGCTATTTGCACATGTTAGTCAAACAGAGGCCAAAGAGGGCAGGAAAGAGTTAATGTTACAGTGGAGCTGTACTGCACGGCTCCACTCCAAATGAAATATCAACAGCATGTCCCAGAGTGCTGAGCGAAGAGACAGGAAAGGAGCTAAAGAAGAGAGAAAGACATAAGAAAACAAAAAATGGGGCAGTGCAATGGAAAAAAAATAAAACAAGAGAGACAGCAAAAAAGATGATTAAGACCTGAAACACTAATCCTTCAGACATGGAACAAAACGTGTGGTACATCAAACTTTACTTTATCTGCTACTGAAAATAGCAATTTTCCATGAGATGATCAGAATGTTCCATTTGCTCTAGACTCTGTATCACTATCACTCCTCCTAAATCCACCTGCAAACCAAAACTAAATAATTCACATAGGTTAAAATACATTAAACTGAAAAAATATATATAATATACATATGTGCCTTAGTAGAACTAGTAGTAATATAAACATGTCTACTTTGTCCATGCTGAAGGATGGTCATTTTAAAAATACAGAGTGTCTATTTACACTAAGTGCAAATAGCCCATCTTGTTGGCAAAGGCTATTTACACTAACTCCGCCCACTAACGTGTGATTGGGTTAGTCAACAATAAAAAAAGAAGTTAGTTCAATATCAGTTTCAGTGGCGTAGATGGTAAGGTGCATGCTTTTTGACGCGAGCGACCCCGAGTTCGAGCCCACCTTTTGCCAAACATTTTTTTCTCCCTTTTCAAATCTCATATCGCATCAGAAAGGCATTTATTTTCAATAAAAATGAAGGAAATAATCAAAAAGTTGAAAATAAAGTATCGAGTAGAGTTAGGGTAGGTGTAGGGAGGGCTTTATTGTCCCAATAAGGTGGCATCCATTTAATAAATCTGAATTAAAATTATAATTTACACTCAGTACGTTATTATTGCATACTGTTTTATAATGTACTACAATACTGAGGTGCAGATAATTGCCACTATTTACAATAAGTAGTATAAATAGCAGAAAATCTTGCTATTTTAACATAGTGTAAATAGAATCTATAGCTATTTGCACTTAGTGTAAATAGCATATCGTTAAAAAATACTGCTATTTTCACTTGGTGTAAATAGAATCCATCGCTATTGGCACTTAGTGTAAATAGCACCTGTCACTAAAAAAATATGCTATTTGCACTTGGTGTAAATAGCGTCTATCGCTATTTACACTTAGTGCAAATAGCCGCTGCCTTAAAAATATTCCCTTTTACATTCTTAAAGCTGTTCTTGTCAACATTAGGGTTTGGGTTATCATATATTTATGAAAACGTTTAAAAGTTCAAAACATACTCATTGGGATTACCTCAACCTACATTTTAGCAAAACTCCAAAGCACACCCATATAATTCACTGTAATTTCAAACTGAAATGAACATTCGAGGCAGTAAAATACCAATAAATTTTATTCATTTTCAAACAAATTATATTTCCAGTAACAGATTATTGATTATGTTGTGTGTGCATTGTTTCTTGCATAACACTATGCTATGACCTCAAAATACTTTTACCAGTGCATAATTTGTAAACAGATACATTTTGCCATTTCCAGTACATAACCAGCTCCATATGTATGATTTTTCCAAAGTGGTAAACTTGCTCAGTAGCTCACCTGGTACAGTGTTGCATTTGCAATGCACTCAGGTATGATTCCTATAAAAAGAGCTCAAAGAGTTACAGAACCACACAAAAATGGCATGGTTGCTATACAGAAAATGCACTTTTATCTACTTTATGTTTGCTTTTTGCAATACTATAGGTTAGGTTTTGGTATAGGTGGGACTTTATTTTCAAACAATAGATCATTAACCTTTTAGCGCCACTTATTTATGGGGAAAACTGAATGCATGTTTAAAGGAAAGGAAGGGAAGGAAAGGATGTGATGTGTGGCCAAGTATGGCGACCCATTTAGGGCCACTCATTTTCCCCATTTAGGGCCACTGGATGTTTCACTACGAAAACTGTCACAAAATGTGCAAGAAAAACATAATATGCTTCTTACAGAAATGTGACTACAGGCACTTTCTCAGTTAGCCTAGGAAACTGAAAATCTTTCATCTGATCAGTTAGCATTAAAGGGTTAGTTCACCCAAAAATTAAAATTCTGAAATTAATTACTCACCCTGATGTCCTTCCAAACCTGTAACACCTTTGTTCATCTTCAGAACACAAATTAAGATATTTTTGATGAAATCCGAGAGCTCTCCAACCCTCAGAGGACAGAAACGCAACTGCATTGTTCCCAGGTCCAGAAACATAGCAAGGACATCGGTAAAATAGTTGATGTGACATCAGTGGTTCAACCGTAAATTTACGAAGCTACGAGAATACTTTTTGTGTGCAAAGAAAACAAAAATAACAACTTTATTCAACAATTCTTCCCCAAGTGACAGTCTTCTGTCTTATGGAAGAGTACCACAACGCATGCACATTGCGCACATGCATCGTGGTACTCTAAATAATGGTGAAGGACTGTCCAAGGAGAGAAGAAATCGTTGAATAAATTCATTATTTTTTATTATTTGCAGTTCTGTGAGATTAAATCTTTAAATCAAAAGTTTTGAGATGATTTATTGACAGGTAAACTAGAATTGTTAATTTACCCACCCCTAAACAATAAGCAAAAAACAACCTAACTCTCGTTGGCCAATTTGCATGGCTATCAGACTGTCGCTTCCTGTTTAAAACGACAGTTTTAGGTTAGAATAAGCTGTGAAGTGGACCACACTTTATGCTGATAGTCAAAAGACTGGGTATGTGAGACTATTTGCTCCTACCCATCATCAACCACTAACAACTGCCTGGGGAACATAAATACACCACCAGTCATTACTTATAGCCAGATTACTGAGTTGACAGGCCTGCTGAGATTATGTCAGGGCAAGCTCTCACAGGCTGATGGGATAATATTAGACCGAAAGAGAGAGAGCGAGAGAGAGGGAGAGAGTCTAAGGCACAGCAGGGTAGTTGTTTTTCAGGGCCTGGGTTTTCCTTGGCATGCTCAGCTCCATGTGTATCTGGTGAGGGTCTAAGCTCTGGAGATAGTGCTGGAGAAACTGATACTGACAGCAAAGGGAGGGAGTGGGGAATTCTACTGATCACAATAAGGCCTCTTTTCTCTGAAAATGTTATCAGGTTCAATTAGGGAAATGACAGGCTTGGGTTTCTTTTTTATAGTAGAGTGCCTAGGGCTGTGTGACATGTAATTACATCGTAATGTAACCTGAGAGCTTGTCTGAAGTTTACGGTCTGTTAGTTAATTACAGTGTGTATGATGTTACCATAATGCTTGAGTGTTTTACTGCACTGATATTGGTGATAATTTCGGTGTATTTTGGTCCTACAATCATGGAACAACTAAGCATGAATACAGTGGCTGCCGAATACTGCTCAGATTCTTGATTATGAATCAAACTTGCCCTTGAGGTCCACACTTTGGTCCTTGAGGGTGTATGGGAGCATGCATTAGGGACAGTCTTGAACGCATTGAGGTGTTGATGTTCAAGTCAACATGACTCAAAGTAGGTCTTATAAACCTTAACTTGTCTTGACCAGTAACTTCAGGAAACCTACACTATGGGGATAATAGATTAATGGTCTTTTTTATTTAAAGGAATTAAATAATTATACAAATGTATTATAAAGTATGTTGGCTGCTCTTTATTTTACAGTATGTGTATTTACATGTACTTACAATGTACTTACAGTGTACTTACCCAAGAAAATACTGGTAATATAAGGTAATTGCATGGGGTAGGGTTAGGTTTAGGGGTAGGTTCAGGGTTAGTACCTAGTTATTACCTAGTTATTGTAATTACAACAATAAGTACATAGTATGTACATGAGCAACAGGACTGTAAAATAAAGTGCTACTAGTATGTTATTGTAAAGTAACTATTTGCAAATAATATTTTTATTTTCAGTGCACACTCACATTTACTCTTACTCTATACCTCATAATGTGCTGTATACCTCATGTTAAAAATGATTCAGTTATGAATTACATGAATCACGTAAACAATTGTTAAATGGGTCATGACATGAGAAATTCCCAAATTCCCCTTAATCTTTTGATACAGAAGAGGTCTTTGTATGCTTAATACATCCTGCAAGTTTCATAACTTAAAATGTCCTCATCATCAATAAATAACCCTCAGAAGACGGCTCATTTTGGATCCGAGGGACAAGGTCACGTTAGCTGGGCACAGTCGTTTACTTAAAAACTGCCTCCAGAGCAACACATCGACATAGGCCCTGCCTACTGGCTTTCAGCCGCTAACGGCTTGACACTTGATCACGCTGAATGAGAGTCGCATTGTGTCAAAAGTGAACAGACATTACAATCCCTGCCACTAGCTTGTCTACATTGGAAAAAATATACAGATGCACATTCATCACAGTCGAAGCGCTTGAGTCTGGACAAATGGAGTGAAAATGGAGTGAAAGAAAGTTTGCTTTAACATGTTTGGTTTAAACAACATTTGGTCAAAACACTCACATGCAATAGTGAGGGGTCGTTGATAATGTTCCCTATGCAATGACATTAGCCAATCATAACAGTAGCCTATCACTGAGAAGCCTTAAAGGACCCGCCCCTTTAAAACAGCCTGTTTCAGAGAGAGGTTCAGAATGAGGGTTGAAAATAATACGTTTTCTATTTATTTAGTTAGTTAGTTAGTTAGTGCAAAAAAACTTTATTAACATTATCAGTAAACCTCAAGGAGCATATTAAAATAATAAAAAATCCATGTTTAATATTTTCAATTCAAGAGGGCAGAGGGCGTCATTGACTGACAGCCAAAACCTTGACCCAAAAACATCCAATTTGAAGTATATCTGTCACGCCCAGTTGTTATGTCACGCCCAGTTGTTTGCGCCATTGTGAGACGTTAGAGGCCGTTCTTGTGTTTTTTTGTGTTTCTGCCTGTTCTGTTCATGGACTCAATTTCCCATCATGCTGTGTTTCATTTAGTGTCTACCTGGTTCAGCTGTGTTCCATTTCCTGTTTGGTCCTGTGTTTGTGTATATTAAGCCCTGGATTGCTATTGTCTTTGGGAGTTGTTGATAAGTGTTACAGCCTGTATTTCTTGTGATCCGTTCTCGGTTCTGTCATGTATTTTGGACCTATAACTCTGTGGATTATCATTAAAGCACCTTAAACTGCATTTGGACCCACTGCCTGTTTGCTACTTGTGCTCAATCGTAACAGAACAACTCCCCAAGCAAGGGATCCAGCAGTTTTCATCATGCTCTCACATCAAGGTACTTGTAGTGACCCTTTAAAGAGACTTTGTTCCATTTATCAAAGGGGGCGTAATATTGAGGCTTATGTGGAGGAGTTTCTTTTGTATTGCCACCTTGTACCTGGTGACGATTCATTGCTGAGGGACTGTTTGGAGTGGGCTTGACCTGGATATCAGCCTCCACTTGCCTGATGAGGATCCAGGTTGGTCTCTGGCGCAATATATTGACTTTGTTTTATTGTTTTGTGGATCTGAGTTCACTGTCGGGGAAGTGGAAGAGGAAGTCTCCCCTAAACATTTTTGGCCGGGTGGCAGTAGGCCGTGGGCTCCAGTGGCCACGGAGTTCAGCCGACCAGGATTGCCACCATGCCACACACTGATTGCAAGTCCAGTGTTCATCACCACTCCCATGCCACACGGAGAGCCAATTCCCAAGATGGCTGCCATGCTCCATTCAGAGTCTGCACTCAAGATGGCCGCCATATCAAGGTCAGATCCCAAGTTGGCTGCTATGTTACAGCCAGAACCACTACCTAAGATAGCTGCCAGGAGCTACTCTTCACCTGCTACCTCATCAGCCAGAGTTGCCACTTCACCTGTCTGGTTTGCCACGCCAGAGCCTCCAGCCGTTATGAAAGCCACACCAAGGTCTTCAGCCACCCTGGATGACACTCCAGAGATTCCAGTTGTCATGGACGTCAAACCAGAGTTCCCTGTCGTCAGCAGTGTTGTATTTGGAGACAATGAGGCTTTCTTTGGGCGTTTGAGGCTGGGTTCCAGTTTGGCGGACCCACCACTGAGGTCAGTGAGAGCAGCTGGCATCCCAAGGCCTTCAGCAGTGGAGATTATAGAGGTGGTTCCTCTGTCCGCAGTGCTTCCAGTCATGGCAGTAGCTATGTTGTGTGTCTGGGCAGTACACTGTACTCTTAATCCTGAGCCAAGTCCAGTCCGAGAATCCATTCCAGAACCAAGTCCAGTTAAAGTCTCTGGTCTTAACCCAAGTCGAGTCCAAGAATCCGCTTCTGAGCCAAGTTCAATCCGAGAATCCATTCCAGAACCAAGTCCAGTTAAAGTCTCTGGTCTTAACCCAAGTCAAGTCCAAGAATCCGCTTCGGAGCCAAGTTCAGTCCGAGAATCCATTCCAGAACCAAGTCCAGTTAAAGTCTCTGGTCCTGAGCCAAGTCCAGTTCAAGAATCCGTTCCTGAGCCAAGTCCAGTCCGAGAATCCATTCCAGAACCAAGTCCAGTTAAAGTCTCTGGTCCTGAGCCGAGTCCAGTTCAAGAATCCGTTCCTGAGCCAAGTCCAGTCCGAGACTCCGTTTCAGAGCCAAGTCCGGTCGCTGAACCAAAACCAGACCCAGTTTCACTCTGGCCACCGATCCAGCCGGATCCACCTAAGCCACCATGTGCTCCTCCAGCCCCGCCCAGACCACCATCTGTCTCATCTGCGCCACTTTCTGGTCAAGCAGCTCCATCAGCTCTACCTATGGCCTCAATCTGGTCTTTGCCCTCTGCTCCATTGACTCCACCATGGCCACCGCCTTTAATTCTCTCAGCTTCATCTCTGGTACTGATCTGGTCTCGACCCTCTGTTCAGTGGACTTATCCGTGGCCTTCACCTTCTGTACTGCCTCTGCCTCTTGTGCCTCTCCATGGTCCTGGCCCTCCTTCCCTCCCCCTTTGTCCGCCTCTGTACCACCGCCTTCCTGGACTTTGATAGTGTAGGGCGTCTGGAATCCGCCCTTAGAGGGGGGGCTATGTCACGCCCAGTTGTTATGTCACGCCCAGTTGTTTGCGCCATTGTGAGACGTTAGAGGCCGTTCTTGTGTTTTTTGTGTTTCTGCCTGTTCTGTTCATGGACTCAATTTCCCATCATGCTGTGTTTCATTTAGTGTCTACCTGGTTCAGCTGTGTTCCATTTCCTGTTTGGTCCTGTGTTTGTGTATATTAAGCCCTGGATTGCTATTGTCTTTGGGAGTTGTTGATAAGTGTTACAGCCTGTATTTCTTGTGATCCGTTCTCGGTTCTGTCATGTATTTTGGACCTATAACTCTGTGGATTATCATTAAAGCACCTTAAACTGCATTTGGACCCACTGCCTGTTTGCTACTTGTGCTCAATCGTAACAATATCAGTCACATAGGATTAGTTTTTAGTAAATGTGTATGTAAATTAATTGTAACTTCAGATGTTATCTTTTCTTTTTTCAGATGTTGTCTTTTCGGGCACGATAAGCAAACTATTTAAATAAATAATGTGGGTGTGTCAGCTGCGCACTTTCCAACACAGGTAACTGATCCAACACATAATTATGCAGGAAATATTAAACATGAAAATGTATCTGTCATTAGTATCAGAAATTTATTTGAATATACAATAAATATTACAATACAAGCCTCCGTTACTGTATTAAAATTTAAAACTCACCATGCATCATTTTGGAAATAAAGCCTCATGTCTTTAAGTCCATATCATATGTAGTCAGCATTATTTTTTGAACAAATTATGATGTGTATATTTTGCTTCCTAAATGAGCAACATCTGTTTCAGACTCTTCTGTGCAAATTCTATGGCATTTATAGTTTAAATATGAGTAAAATGTTATGTCTATGTTGTTGAGTTCAATATTAATTAAACCAATGTTTAAATCAATAACTGTTTCAAAACGCAAGCTGATTTTATTCGTACAGCAGACTTACTGCAAATGTTTCAACAATGATTTTAACAGCATGCATTTTGAAACAGTTATTGATGGAATAGCTTAAAGGATTAGTTCACTTTTAAAAAAACTTTTGCTGATAATTTACTCACCCCCATGTCATCCAAGATGTCCATGTCTTTCTTTCTTCAGTCGAAAAGAAATTAAGGTTTTTGATGAAAACATTTCTCCATATAATGGACTTCAATGGGGCCCAAACGGTTCAAGGTCAAAATGACAGTTTCAGTGCAGCTTCAAAGGGCTTTAAACGATACCAGACGATGAATAAGGGTCTTATCTAGCGAAACGATCAGTCATTTAAAAAATAAATAAAAAAGTTTAAGTTTTATAAGCACAAATGCTCGCCTTGCTCTGTTCTGTGATGTGCATTCGTGACGTCACGTAATACGCAATTACGTGGAAAAGGTCACGGTTGAGGTAGGCGGAAGTACCGAATCAGTAGGCTTTTTAATATTAAAACACCCAGGATACGCACACGAAATGGGCATTTTAAACGATAAACTGACACAAAGACATTTGAATATGTGTATATGGTCCTCCTTCCGCACATTTGTAAACACTGTTCAACTAAGTCAACCGTGACCTTTTCAACGCAATTGCGTATTACGTGACGTCATGAACGCGCATCACAGAACAGAGCAAGGCGAGCATTTGTGCTTATAAAACTTAAACTTTTTTATTTATTTTTGAAATGACTGATCGTTTCGCTAGATAACACCCTTATTCATCGTCTGGTATCGTTTAAAGCCCTTTGAAGCTGCACTGAAACTGTCATTTTGACCTTGAACCGTTTGGGCCCCATTGAAGTTCATTATATGGAGAAATGTTTTCATCAAAAACCTTAATTTCTTTTCGACTGAAGAAAGAAAGACATGGACATCTTGGATGACATGGGGGTGAGTAAATTATCACCAAAAGTTTTTTTTAAAGTGAACTAATCCTTTAACTGAACTGGGTTCGTCCATATTTTACCCAGCGATATATATGTGCAAATGTTATGAAGCCGAAATCTTTATTCAGATTTCAGAATGAGCACTTAGTCATTTGTAATACATATGTTGAGGATCTCGTGTTCATCTGATGTTTGCTATTGTAATGAATATGATTGTGACTTTTTAATAAGCAAGAAATTGTCGACATTAAACAAATAACCAATTACAAGTTGAGGAAGTTTGTGTTGTAATAATGAACAGGGAGACTTCAGATATAAAAACACTTTGTTAGGTGAAAATACATTTGATTTCCTATTAACATAAGATGCATTGACACTGGCCCACCAGGACCGAGTTTGGACAGCCCTGTACTATAATATAAAAACACATTACGTAAGTGTTCATACAGTTATTATTTTGTTGTTGTTTGTTTAGGTTAGCGATAACACATTTATCGGCCATCATTAATAATAACAAACAACAAACAAACGGTTAGTAATTATTTTTATCTGACACTTTCTGAGTTCTGCAATATTTAGCAGTAGCATACAAATATAATGTAATGTTGTAATTAAGTTATGTGTTTTACAGCTGCCAGAAACATTCTTTCACGCAGGTTCATTTGGTTTACTGTCGCTATAGAAACGGATAACATAGAAAAGGTCGTGAACAGCACCGAGTTGTCATCTCGGAATTACGGTAATTACGACATGGCATGAACGCAGCATTATTACTATTAGAATGTATGGGAATACTAGGGAATAACAATATGGCGGCACAGTGGCTTCATGAGCAATCCAGTTCTCTATTATAGATCAGTGATGTACACCAGACTCAGACTTTTCATATGATACATTATGCTCCACACATCACTTTCCTTAGTGTATGATTAAGTAACCAACCCAGTGATATAGTCCACATCTCCAGAGCAATATCTGAAGGTCGAAAAGTATTACTAGAACTATTACTTTCCCTTTGCTTCTTCCCATTTCCATGCATTTTCTGCTCTACCCTATTTTATAAGTTTTGAATATTTTCCAGAGTCACTTTTTCCGGTAGGTCCAATAAAATATCTGTGGGAAACTCAGCTATGATTAAAAATCCATATGAGGAATTGTCATATGCAGATACGCCAGCTCTGTTCCAAAACCTAGTCAGTTGCCTACTAAGCATATTAAGACATCATAGTTGTGCTCTCAATGCAAAGGATGTTTCAAAATGTGGGCAGCAACTTTTTGCATGCCTCCTCCATGGTGAGACAATCCCAGAATGCACTGCAATATGTTCGGTGAAAATAAATATATATTCATGTTGATACAGAAGAGATAAATGGCAATTCAAAATAGACTTTTAATACTCAAAATAATTTATATAAACAGTTAAATCTACTTCAAAATGTATTCAATGAAGAAATTATGTTTGTGTTACTTAACTGATGTGGAAGCGATTTACATGATTAAAATCAACACACTTTTTTCAGTGTATGTATTCAGTGTTTCATGATTTTTATTACTTACTGCTTGAAGAGGGCCAAACTGCTTATGTTGCTGCGTGTAGAGCATTTTGAATTATAATGCTTCAGTATAACTTGGATTGATATGGCTTGTCATGCCACATCACAAAAAGTCTTTATAGTTTTTAAATAATTTTATTTCAGTTTAGTTAGTTTGGTATATCAAGTTAAACTAAATTAAAATGATAAGTATATAAAATGATATAGTTGTTGTTTTTTATTCATGTAATAAAAGTCTTTAATTGTTTTCATTTAAAAAAATAATAACCCAGCATTTTTTTAGCGTGTAAGTGTTCTCCTACCAGACTAACCTAATTGTTCTCTCTCTCTTTCTCAACATCTATCTATTCTTTATCTCTCTGTAACTCTCTCTTTCGTTCTTGCTCTCATGAGCACAGGGATTCGTCTCATCTGACACGTAGAGATTATCTAATACCATCAAAGGAAGCAGGAAGATAAAACGATAGTGTATTAAAATAAGTGGAGTCAAGACTTAACCACTGTGTGTGTATGTTGAAGGTAAAGAAGCTCTGTATTTCCCGAGTAACCCGCACAGAGCCGTCTGTGCTTTCATCCAATCCAAGAATCATAAGGGTTTAACTTCCCAGTCCCTGCTCCTATTCCTGCCTTCCCTCCGTCTCTCCATCTTTTCCCACACTCACATGCTCTCTAGAGGCACTGGATGCTGCATCATGGCTTCAGGCACTAAAATCACCATAGCATTACCAGCTTTTACCACACAATTTGAACACCCATCTTGTAAAAATATCTGTGCATCCCTCATTGTTTGTATCTTTGTCAAACCGACCACACTGTATTGTAGGATACAGTATTCCTTGTAATATGCTCTATTGTTTTGGCAAATAGAAGGTCATGCATTCCATGCATACAGAAAATTTTATTACTGCATACAACTGATCACTGCTGAATCAATTAGCGTATCATGTCATTGTGTAATCGCTATATTGTTGCAAAAATCCATACAGTACACCAATGTAAAGCAATATATACTATATAGCAAAATATATTATTTCATCACAAAGTGCAAACAACATTATTGCACAATTCCTCATACAAAGTTGGATATAAAAGTATGTTCAGCTTTATCCACATACATACAGTATTTTCGCATAGGGCATTATCTTGATTGCTTGTATTGTTATGTAAACTAATTTGCTAAATGTGGCTATAAAACATTAAGATGCAGCAGTTTTTCACACATACACACATAGATAAATAGTTTAGACAAACAGGTAGTCCAGCCATTGGCTGAGGTAGAAGCTGCATGTTGGGCCACATATAGAAAGCTGGGGAATAATTTGAAATGTTAGCAGTGTCTCCAGTATAACCTACCATGTGTTCTTGCATCACAGCAGTAACAAACTTTAGTATAGTACCGTTCATAAATCAGCGACATTATAGAGATTTAAGAGTGTTATTATTCAGATAGCTACATGTAAACATAGTTCTGTTACAGTTAAAGACAGCTCTCTACGAGCATACTCAACATAATGTAATATAATGCAACAATCAACAAGGTCAAAGAGAAAAGCTTCTTTGAACAATATGGCTATGTGATATAATAACTCCATTCTAAGAGCTATAATGAGGCAAAAATCAGGCCCAAAATTAAGCAGTTATACTCTATACTCAACAATAACAGTCAAGCATACCGAATACATGTCTGATTTAATTAGCAAAACAATCTGGCCCATACACCACACAAAAACAACTGAAATAAAATTTCGAAAACAGAGCAATTGAAATAATTAAATATCAATTGCCAGGAGATGTTGAGTCACTATTATGTTTTTAATGCCAGAATGCTTTTTCCATCCCATACTGACACTGGCCTTACTCATCGTTTAAAGAAGTGGACTAAGAACAACTGGGCTCTGCTCATCAGGAGAAGAAGAAAGAGCTGATTGTGGGTCATTTTGGAACGTCAAACAACATAAACAGTGAAATATTATAGCCATTATTACAATGCAGTTTCCTGTTACCTGTGTGTTATATTGAACATTGTTTGCATTGGTGTTGTGTGTCAACACACACAATACGTAACAGCTGTTTAAGATTGAAATCATGGCCAAAACAACCGATACAAACAAGAGTTATTTGAAACGAGGCAAAGTGTAACAGGTAAATACGATAGGTCTGAACTCACACACACACTTGAGAGCAGTGAACAGGACACTGTGTGTGAGAAGAGTGTATTGTACTATGACCTTGATTTAATTACCTACGAGCTAACAGAGTTTGCATTAGTTATCATCCATAAAACTCTACAGAATAACATTGAGTTAATTGGAAAATACAATAAATAAAACCTCCACAGTACAAAACTGTATTTGGCTATATAATTATATACAAAGCCTTTGCAACAATAAACAATTTTCAGTCTATCGTGTCTGTCTACGTTCACATGAAGACAAGTTCTCACCTTCATCTTGCCAATCTTGCTGAATTTGTCTTATCATTACATTATTGTGTTTTGAGATATCTAAGCTGTTACAGTAACACTTTAGATTGGGAAACACTATTAACTAGTCACTTATTAGCGTGCCTACTACTAGAGTATTGCTGTTAAAAGCACATATTAATGCCTTATTCTGCAACAACTACTTTACTTAAGCAGCAAATTGGGAGTTTATTGAGGGAAAAGCCTTAATAGTTAATAGTGAATATGTGTTCCCACAAGTGTTACCGCTGTTACTGTCTCAGTATCCTTGGTTCTGGATCTATTTTTGCTAATGTGTTCTAAGCTACAAAGCAAATCATTCAGCTCAAAGATGAATCAGATTTTTTGCTTAAAACATTGCCATGATTCTGGCTTCTATAGTAACAGCAACTTCTTGGATCTTCTGATTTAGGGAATTATAGTTCTTCACCGAGAATTTGCCAATCACTCTTGTTGTCCAGGATGTAACCAAATATTTAGGAGAGCCAGATGTAAATGCTTAAGAATCAATCAATAAAAAACTCAACACACAGTCATGGCAAGTTGTAATGTGAATTGGTGGTGAATTTGTATGAATTTTATGATCTCATATGAATATACAATCTGCTTATGCTCTACTGATGTTAGATTTAGGGATGTGGTTAGGCGTGGACCTTCATGCTTTCTCTTGTTTCCCCTAAAAACCCCATGTTTCCATACAAATCACATTGTACAAATTCATACAGAATCACCACTTTGCAAAATGCTTATGTATTTTCTAATGAGATTGTAATGGAAAAACCTACATTGATCACCACTAATCTGAATATTGAAGGGCATGTGCCGAGGTTACTATCGATCAATCAATCAATCAATCAATCAAATTAGTAAACAAAAAGTAAATGACAAAAACACGGTTTTTTTTTTTTTACAGTTATATATATGTGTGTGTGTGTGTGTGTGTGTGTGTGTGTGTGTGGTTTATGAGGACACAAATTTGTATAATGACATGGGTATGACAGAGGTATTACAATATGAAGGTGGTTTATGAGGACACTGCCTATGCCCCCGTAATTCAAAAGTCTTAAAAAACATACTAAATGTTTTTTTTTTTTGAAAATCTAAAAATGCACAAAGTCTCCTGTGAGGGCTAAGTTTAGGTGTAGGGTTGGTGTAGGGCAATAGCACACACAGTTTGTTCAGTATAAAAACCATTACACCTATGGAGAGTCCCCATCAACCACAAAAACCAACGCGTGTGTGTGTGTGTGTCCCTGGACCACAAAACCAGTCTTAAGGGTATATTTGTAGCAGAAGCCAAAAATACATTGTATGGGTCAAAATTATCAAATTTTCTTTTATGCCAAAATCATTAGGATATTAAGTAAAGATCATGTTCCATGAAGATATTTTGTAAATTTCTTACCGTAAATATATCAAAACTTAATTTTTTATTAGTAATATGCATTGCTAAGAACTTCATTTGGACAACTTTAAAGGAGAGTTTCTCAATATTTAGATTTTTTTTTTTTTTTTTTTTTGCACCCTCAGATTTTCAAATAGTTGTATCTCGGCCAAATATGGTCCCATCCTAACAAACCATACATCAATGGAAAGCTTATTTATTCAGCTTTCAGGTGATACACACATGTGTTATACACAAAACAGCTTTTGTGGTCCATGGTCACATATGCATTAATTTTTATGATATATGAAAATATAATTTATCCATCTTTAACCATTACTGTACCATACATACACCATATAATTTAAAAAGAAATAAAATGTGTTTGAATACAGAATCAATAAATATTGCATATTTTTTGCCAGAATTATCGATATACCCTGTCTGTCAAAAGCGACAATGTGTTTCTTATGCATTTCAGTGAGCTGTGAAATGATCACTAAGAACAACAGCTAGGCTATCAGCATATTAAAGTAAGCTAATTAAATCATTATGATAAACAATAACTGACAAAACATAAAGAGCTGCCTTCCTAGACTGCATTTATGAGCGGTATATGCCCCCAAAATGCTGTCTACAGTATGTAGTTCAATAGGCTTTGAGACGCTGTCCATATTATTCAGCACTATTGGGACTGTTCGTGTAAAACAACTTACAAAGTTAATCTCGCAGTGTCATGCTGCAAATTTAATCGCTAAATAAAACATCTCTGGCATGTGTTATCTTCAGCGGATGTTTAGTGAAGGTGAGAGAGTCTTGAATAAATACCTGAACCTGTTGACTCCGCCCCCGCTGCCGCTCACCGCCTCAACTCCTGCCTCGCAGTTTCATCAGAACGCTGCTGCAGCTGCAGTAAAGTTCCCTGTCCGCGTCATTGAGAGCCTTCAGATGTGTTTTTAGTAAAAGTTGAGTAAGAACCCCGTATGAGGCAGCAGCCATTGGAGAGTCATGTGTGCTGTGTGTCTCTATGTGTGTGTGTGAAACCCAACACGAGTGAATGAACCCGCCCCGTTTCCTCAAAGTCCAGTTAACTCTCTCATCTCCATCTTTGATAGTCTCCGTCACTGCCTTTGCCTCCGATATAACAACATAGCATAACCTTCAGTAATTACATTAATAGGCATTATTATATGATATATGCATTGGGGCATATCAATGTGCATTAAATGTTTGTTAATATTTCTTCATGAATCGTCAATTCTTATGCTAGTCTATATGTGCATTAATGTCAATTATAGCCTATAATTATTATTTTTATAATTAGAATTATTAGAATTTTATCTTTAAAAACACTGACGTTAAAATACAAAAAAAAAAAATATGTCAAGAAAGAGGAAACTAGCTATAGCAGAGCTTGATGTTGTGGACCGTGCTCATGTAGACAGTAGCCTACTTCTATATCTATATCTATATATATATATATATATATATATATATATATATATGTATGTATATGTATGTATGTATGTATGTATATATGTATGAATTGGCACTGATGCTGATCGACAATGATTAATATTTGAACTTCTTGCTGTAAGCCATACAATTTCAGTTTATATTATGGAAAATGCATTTTATTGGCATCTTGACTAGCCATAAATTTTGGCTAATGGCATGAGCTGTCATCTGTCTGTTTGGCCGACCAATAGCAGACAGAGGCGTTGTTCAGAAAAATAGTTTGAAAGCAGTCAAAAAAAGCAGCTTCTTTTTGAAGTTGCACTTGGTAAATCGTTTGGTGTTTAAATTACACACAAAATCATAGCTGACTCCATTTGCTTTTTATATACGTAGATGTTCCCTAATTTATTGTGCAGGATTTATCATGATTTATAATTTATAATTTTTATAATTTATCATGCATAGTATACATATTTTATAAAAAGATGTCTGCAGCTCACAGAGTATAGCATGGCTCTAGCAATGTCAAGGTCATAGTTATAATTCACACTGAATCCAACTGATAAAATTGTATACCTTGAATGCAATGTAAGTCAGTTTAGATAAACTGTCTGCCAAAAATAAAATGTTATCTTCCTTTGCCTCGTAAATTATTTTCTTTTCAGCTGATGTCAAAATTTTCCCCACCAACCACCAGGATCTATTCTTGTACGAGACACATTTGATCATTCAGTAATTTTATAATGGATAAAATGATGCCTTGTCCTCTATCATTTATTTATTTTGTTTTCTTGATAAAAATCCTGATTCAACCTGTTCAAAATGGGTTTTGAACAGTGTTCCTTCTTGCCATATGTTTCCATGTGAAAGATAAGACAGTATCAGTGGTGTGGAATAGCCTAAATACAAGAATACCAGGGTTGTCTTGGCAATAGTTTGGGCTTAAAACATAATATTACTTTAAAGAAACATCTAATTGACTAAAAAGGCTTTGTGGTGAAAACATCACATCTAAAGATGGCGCCGGTGAGATCGGCTGCCGTCACGACTGCTCCGACCAAACCTTGTCTTCTTTTGTTATTTTTTCGTATTGTAAACTATAAACACCGGTTTCTTTTTGTAAGATGGCCATTCTTACATACGACAGGGCCACTCTTATTTCTATTGGTGCACAATGCACTAACCTTTCGCCGTTTTTGAACCCGGACCCATCCTGGCCGAGTGAGATCCTGAGGAGGAACAAAGGACGCGACCCCTACCGGCGTCCTCGAGGGAAACGAGCCGGCGTCAGGAACAGGCTGAGGGCACGTGCACACCGCGCTCCCCTACCAAGTGTCCTGCTCGCCAATGTCCAGTCGCTGGATAACAAACTCGATGACCTCAGGGCAAGAGTCAAGTTCCAGAGGGACATTCGGGACTGCAACCTTCTCTGCTTCACCGAGACATGGCTGAACCCAGCGGTACCAGACCACGCCATCCAGCCGGCCGAGTTCTTCTCGGTTTACCGTATGGACAGAACGCTGGACTCGGGAAAGACTAGGGGAGGTGGAGTATGTCTGATGGTGAACAAACACTGGTGCGACAGCGCGAGCATTGTTCCCCTCTCACGCTCCTGCACACCGAATCTTGAACTTCTGACCATCAAATGTCGCCCTTTTTATCTCCCTCGGGAATTTAGCTCGGTCATCGTCAGTGCCGTTTATATTCCACCTCAAGCAGACACGGACACTGCGATATGGGATTTACATGAAACACTATACCTTCACCAGACACAGCACTGGGACGCCGCATTCATTGTTTTGGGAGATTTTAACAGTGCCAACCTCAAGCGTGCACTGCCGAACTTCCATCAGCACATCAGCTGCCCCACCAGGGGCGAAAGGACATTAGATCACTGTTACACCCCATACAAGAACAGCTACAAGGCACAGTCACAACCACCGTTTGGGAAATCGGACCACGCCGCCATCTTCCTCATGCCTGTTTACAAACAGAGGCTGAAACAGGAAGCCCCGGTGCAGAGGGAGGTCCTACGCTGGACGGACCAATCGGTGGCCGCTCTGCAGGACGCGCTAGATGACGCAGACTGGGACATGTTCCGGCGCAGCTCTGATGACGTCAGCTTGTTTACGGAAGCGGTTGTGGGATTTATAGAGAAACTAATGGATGATACGGTGCAGAAAACCATCATCAGGACGTTTCCCAACCAGAAGCCGTGGGTGGATAAAACCATCCGCGACGCCCTGAGATCCCGCTCCGCTGCCTACAACACAGTGCTCATCACCGGGAACATGGATGATTACAAGGCTGCATCTTACAGCACGTGCAGAGCCGTGAAGGAGGCGAAGCAGCGCTACGGGAGGAAACTAGAGTCGCAATTCCAACATAGCGGCTCTAGGAGTCTGTGGCAGGGACTTAGAACCATCAAGGACTATAAAACACCACCCTCCAGATCGGGGAATGCGGACGCTTCTCTGGCTGACGAGCTGAACACTTTTTATGCTCGCTTCGAGGCTGCAGCTAATCACGCTAGCGGCGCTAGCAGTGCTAACTGCATGCACGCTGAGGAAGCCGGTGAGGACAACGTGTTCACCATCACGGAGCATGACGTGAGGAGGGCATTCAGGAGAGTGAACATCAGGAAGGCAGCAGGACCAGATGGCATCACAGGTCGTGTTCTGAAGGCCTGCGCTGACCAGCTAGCACCGGTGTTCACTGTGATCTTCAACCTCTCCCTGGAACAGTCCATAGTCCCCTCATGCTTTAAGCAGTCCACCATTGTTCCTGTCCCCAAGAAACCCCAGCCCACCTGCCTAAACGACTATCGCCCTGTAGCCCTCACATCAGTGGTGATGAAGTGCTTTGAGAGACTGGTCAGAGACTTCATCATTGCATCACTACCAGACACACTGGATCCACTACAGTTTGCATACAGACATAACCGCTCCACGGAGGATGCCATCTCACACCTCCTCCACACCACAACAAGTCACCTGGACTGCAGAAAAGGGAATTATGTAAAAATGCTGTTTGTGGACTACAGTTCAGCGTTTAACACCATAATTCCCTCCACACTCACCTCCAAGTTGGAGGTCCTTGGTCTCAGCACATACTTGTGCCAATGGATCTCCAGCTTCCTGAAGGACAGACAGCAAGCCGTACGGATGGGTAAACACACCTCATCCTCCATCACCCTAAGTACTGGAGCCCCTCAAGGTTGTGTTCTGAGCCCCCTGCTGTACTCACTGTACACTTATGACTGTGTGGCCACTTCCAACTCCACCACCATCATCAAGTTTGCTGATGACACTGTTGTGTTGGGCCTGATCTCAGACAACGACGAGACGGCCTACATACAGGAGATTAAGAACCTGGAGAGTTGGTGCCAGGTGAATAGTCTACACCTGAACATCAGCAAAACTAAGGAGCTGATAGTGGACTTCAGTACGAAGCAGGAGCGGTCATACCAGCCGATCACGATCAACGGGACTCCAGTGGAGAGAGTGGACAGCTTCAGATACCTGGGTGTTCACATCACGCAGGACTTGACTTGGTCCTGTCATACCAGCACCCTGGTGAAGAAGGCCAGGCAGCGTCCGTACCATCTGAGACGCTTAAGGGACTTTAGACTTCCCTCTCGGGTGCTTAAGACTTTTTACACCTGCACCATCGAGAGCGTCCTGACGGGCAGCATCACTTCCTGGTTCGGGAACTGCACTATGCAGGACAGACGAGCCCTCCAGAGGGTGGTGCGTTCAGCGGAACGTACCATTCACACCGAGCTCCCTGACCTGCAGGACATCTACAGCAAGCGGTGCCTAACCAGGGCCAGGAAGATAGTGAAGGACCTCAGCCATCCCAACAATGGACTCTTTTCTCTGCTGCGTTCAGGGAGGCGCTTCCGCTTCATGAAGGCGAACACAGAGAGAATGAGGAGGAGCTTCTTCCCGCAGGCCATTCGGAGTCTTAACCTCTCTCCACTCTAAGCACATCACCCCACACTTTACTTACACTTTGCACATTTTCAATACAATCTGCACTAATTTGTAGAAGGTCACGTAAGGATAAATGAGTGGGACTTACATACCATTTGTCTTTAGTATTCCTTTTACTCACTTATACACTTTACTGCACTGCACAGCACACGGACACTTTACACTTTACTTTTTATAGAATCTACACAGAATCATATTCTATTTTTATTCTTCATATCTATTTTTATTCTCATATCTATTTGTTATTTTATTTTATTGCTAGTTTATTTCTATATATATGTTTACTGTACTTTTTCTATTTGTATGTTTGTAAACTTGAGGTTTTTCTTAATTTTGTTGGACAATTTGTTGGACAGTTGTACAATACATTTCACTACATGTCGTACTATGTATGTATATGTATGTGACAAATAAAATTTGAATTTGAATTTGAAAATACTGGTTTGAATGTGCTTGCAAAGAAACCAAAAAAGCTACCAATCCCCTTGAAGTTACTGTCACCTTACACTGACTAATTGTTCTGTTGCATATTTGGCTTTAATGTGTAGTTTAGTCTAATCATTTTGACTCGTGCACTGACTGTAATGGAAACCACAGACATAAAGGAAGTCTGGGATGTTATGTTCCAGATTTAACACATTGTAAATGAGCCCCTTTTCACACATTGTAAAGTGTCTTCCACACAATGCTCAAAATAAGCTCTTAAAGAGCCCCATGCCTGCCTTATGAAACATTCATACTGCTGGAATTTAAACCGTGGAGACAGACAACCTAAAATGCTGTTGCTACAATGGACACAGTCAGGCCCACGCTAAAATCAGGATGAAAACAATCTGCAGATTCCATCTGTGCACGGACATAATTCTGAAAAAAAAAAAAAAAAAAATCTTGGGAATCATAAGTCGTCATTGTAATTTTTTATTTTCCAGCTCAAATAGGTTATTGCTTTATGAGATCCCAAGTTGTGGTACTTCATGTCAGTGTATGTGGGTAATTAATGTGGTACAGGAAGTGAATCCTGGTTTCTCCAGCTTTGGTTACCTGGTATGATCACAGCAGGTGTTTCTAAACACTCTTGTTAATATCATTTTGGATGGTTTCTACCCCAGGCCTCTGCCCAGGCCTATTTGGGAGTAACATTAGCCCACCCAATCAATATCCACACAGCGCCATTTCTGCTTCTCACAGCCAGAGATGTGACCCTCCCAAGAAAAACATTTGCGGTATCTTAGCTAACATGTTGGTGCCAAGTGGACAAATAAAGTATCAGTATCATGGATCATGGACAGTCTGAAATCAGAATGGTGCCCAAACGAAACCCTGCCCACCTCACTGTCCTCTTCCTAGAATGGACAAACTCTCCGGACCCTTGTAGAGAAGACTTCATAGCACTCTTAATCAGTCCATTCTGACAGATTCAAACTGAAATGCATTGTTGTCAAACAGCGTAACAGCCCCTGTCTGTGATGGCATTAGAAAACAGAAAAACCAACTGTCACAGATCTGCCAGGCTCTGCCACCACACTATCACAGCGATCACTCTACCTGTGTTTTGATTACACTCACCTGCTCCTCGTCACCGCTCCCCATAAAGCCACACACCGTCCAACACTCAACGTCCGATCTCGTTCATCAAAGGAGGACTGCTAAAGCTTCCACAAGCCTTAGTATTAGTTGTGATTGTATTACTTACCTGCTTCGCGTCTTACCTGCATTCTGTACCTCTTGAATCCAGTTCCAAGCCAGCTCCCGTGTTCCTGAGAATCAACTCCTGGTTGGCGGTGTGTGTACCAGCTGTCTCTCTCCGTGTTCGCCGCTGCTCCTGCAAAGGATAAGACACAAGTTTATACCCATTCATTCCATTCAAGATCTGCTCAGTTCAGTACTCACCTGCCATGTCCCCAGTTCTCTATTGGTAATAAATAAACGAACCTGAACCTTCCTTCTGTCTATGTCCTCATCCGTAACACCAACAGAGCACTGTCTGATGTATTGCAGGCAAAAATGACAAACTACAAGCTCCAATTTAATTGGCTGGGTTAATGTTACTTTTGGGTGTACGTTTTGAGTACGGTTGGAAACAAAACCATGTACAACAACAAGCACATTCAAGAAAGAACTGAATCACTGGATTTGCCAGATTGTCAGTTGTCTGGTTAGTTTCAATAAACCTTTTAAATATACATTTTATTTTGAGCATAGAATGCTAATTAGATATTTACAAATAAAACTGTACCAGTACTCTCTTACATTTCCAAAGTTGGAACAGACTATTTTCTGCTACATATCTTGCTTTTAAATGACACATGTTGGCCGTAACATGTTGTTTAGGCAGTTGTGGGTGGTTCTTAGCCAGAATATGTAGCAAAGTGGACCTAACTTTATGCCAATAGTCAAAGGTTTGGCTATGTGAAGCTAAGAAATATTTTGGTAAGTCTGTACACAGTCAAAAAAAAGTATCAGGACTGTTAAACTGACTAAATGCGTCGATTCCACAGTATCAATTATTAAGACATTAATGTCCATTGCATCCCCCCCCCCCCCCTCTTTATATGGCCGCCAAACAGGAAGTAACCATAGAAGCAGAGGGAGCAGTAACAGTCAGTACTAGGGCAAGAGCTCCCTCTGCTGGTGTGGCGTTACAGAACCCCCCCCCCCCCTCTAGGAGCGACTCCTGGCGCTCAAATAAACAGTCCAGGAGGGTGGTGGGAATGAAGTACACCAGGGGGTGGGACGGAGGGCCAGGTCCATGCAGAGGGAGTGGACCTGGATCATGGAGCAATGGAGGACCTGGATCATGGACCAATGGCAAACTGTGGCACAGTGGAGGTGGAGTCGACAGGTTAAGAAGCCATAGCAGAGCTGGTAGGGTAGGAATCCATGGTGGAGACGATGGGACTGGAGCCCACCAGGGCGAAGCAGACGGGACCAAAGCCCACCAAGGCAGAGCAGACAGGACCAGAGCCCACCAGGGCGGAGCAGACAGGACCAGAGCCCACCAGGACAGAGCAGAAAACCACCAGACCTGAGAAACCGACCACCATGGGGAAGCAGCAGACCACCAGACCGAAGCGGAAGACCACTGCAGGGAAGCCGACTAGGCAGGAAACCATGACAGTATCTGGGATCTGAGGAGAACAAGGACAAACAACACAGAGAGAGCAGAGACAGACCACACAGGGAGAGCAGAGACAGACAACACAGGGAGAGTGTCCATGGTCCCAGGGGCCGTGACAGGGCAGGTCGAGAGTTCATAGATGGTCTCTATGGCCGTGGCAGGGCAGGAGGAGGATTTGCAGACGGCCTCCATAGCCGTGACTGGGCAGGACAAGGATTCACACACGGCCTCCATAGCCGTGACAGGGCAGGACGAGGATTCACAGGCGGAAACCACTGACACCTCTGGAGGTTCTGCAGCAAACGCCGCCACTTCTGGAGGTTCTACAGTGGTAACATCATGAGGTAGCTGGAGTTCAGTGAAGGTCTCTTTGACCACAACATGACAGGCTGGAAGAACATTGTTGGGCGCCGCCACCTCTGGAGGAGCTGCAGAGTGGGTATCATCGCCTGGGGCAGTTCAGAGGTGGTGTATGCGGCCCAAACGCAACACAAAGCGATCCCTATCATGGGAAGCGCTTCAGACAGGATTATCAGTTCAGGGGCAAAAGGGTTAACATGGGTGGATTTAGGGATACCAGCTGCGTGTGCAGACACCAGCAGTACACCCCTCACGCTGGACACCAGACAGGGGACTCGAATGATTGACTTAAAATCTCTGGGTGTGACAGACTCTGGCAGTTCCGCTGAGACGTGAAGGGACTCTGGCTGGAGAGCTGAGACGTGGCGTGACTCTGGTTGGAGAGCTGAGACGTGGCGAGACTCGTGACGATCGACTGTGCCTTGGCTGGACTCGCGAGGATCGACTGTGGCTTGGCTTGCCTCATGGCAATCAATTGTGGCTTGGCTTGATTCGGGATGATCAACTGGGGCTTGGCTTGATTCGTGATGATCAATTGTGGTTTTGCTTGATTCGTGACGATCAGCTGTGGCTTGGCTTGACTTGTTTGCATCAGTTATGACTTGACTTGGTTCTTTAACAATGGCTACAACGTGACTTGGCTCTTTAACAACAGCTGTGATTTGAGGAGACTGTGGAAAATCGTCTGAGATGTGATGTGATTCTTGTATGGTGGCCATTTTGTACACAGTTTTTGGACTGGCAGCTGTGACATGGCGAGGCGCAGGCATGGTGGCCACCCTGGCAGAGGACTCAGGCGTGGCGGACATCTTGGCCGGGGACTCAGGCGCAACGGACATCTTGGCCGGGGACTCAGGCGTGATGTGAGTAGGCCCTGTAGACTCTGGCTGGGCAGGCATGACGGGAGCAGGCTCTGGGTGGGCAGGCATGACGGGAGCAGGCTCTAAAACTGAGGCCATTTTCCCAAGAGACTCTTGTGTTGCAGCTATCTTAAGATGGAGCTCTTGAATAGCGGCCATGTTACGGAGAATCTCCTGAGTAGCCAGCATAACGTGAGCAGGCCCTGGGGTAGCAGACATGACGTTATCAGACTCTGGGTTGGTAGACATGTAATTAGCCGGTGACGTGTTAAACATGACAGGAGTAAACTGTGACTTAACTGGCATGACGTGAGTAGGTCCTGGTGTAGCAGACATGACATTAGCAAGCTGTGGCGTGGCAGGCGTGATATGAGTGGACTTAGGCTTGATGTAAGCTCGCCTTGGCTTGGCAGGAATGACATGAGCTGGTTGTGTAGACTCTGACGCGACGTGAATAATTCCAGACATGACGTTCAAATACTCTGGTGTGGAGGATGCCGGAGGATAGCCGGGTTCCTCATCAGCAGTCCCCACAGTAAGTGCAGAGCCACTCAAACACAAAGCAAAGTCAATATAACGAGTAAGAGTCCAGTGATGGGTATTTCGTGGCATTAAGTGTGATATTTCCTTACTTAGTCCAAACCGAAAAATGTCTTTCAAGAAGCTTTCCTTAAAGTCTGTCTGGTAGGAAAGTTCACAAAACTTAGCCACATAATCTTCAATGGACAGCTCACCTTGACGGAGGCGCACGAGACAATCCTCAGGATTCATGGTTGATAGTAAAGCTGCTGGATCTGTGGTAGGCGAAGTCTTCTGTAACGAGGACTGGAGCGTGACAACAGGGATAAGATCCAAACGCAAGCTTTATTATACAGATCGTGGTCAAGGCAGGCAGGGTCGATCAGCAGCAAACAATAATATCCAGGGCAAGGCAAGAGAGTAAACAGAAACACAGGCAATGGTCAAGGCAGGTGGCAAACAATCAAAAACCAGGAGAACAGTCTACAGTCCAAAACACAGGCTAGGCAAAAACAAGAAAATGACAACGTTCAGTAATGTCCAGATACAGCGGACAAGACTTCGCAAAGGCCTGTTTGGCATGGCCCTCTTTATAGCGACGCCAAACAGGAAGTAACCATAGAAGAAGCAGAGGGAGCAGTAACAGTCAGTACTAGGGCAAGAGGTCCCTCTGCTGGTGTGGCGTTACACCCAAACAGCAACATAGTGTTGGCCCAGATCCAGGCCAACACTGCTTGCTGTCTGGGATGTCATTCTGCCCAATATCTAAAATATTTAAAAAGTAAGTCGTACAGGGTTGGACTGACATTGGATAAACAAGCAAATTACAGAATTTTTATCTTTGGGTGAATTATCAAACTAAACAAACCAAACTCTATCCTCAAACAGACTTAAGTCAAGATCAAAAGCTCCAAGATCACATCCCACTTCACCTTCAAATAAACACCCACTGCACGCATCCCCCTGCCTCCTATGTATGATGTACTTATCATCCTGCTTGTTGCTAACACACTTGCTTGTCTACAGACTAATGATACTAACCACATGCACATATAAGACACTTTTTGTACACACTTCCCTGCCTTATCTAATGAAACTACAGGCAGAGAGCCCAACACATGGACTGTCTTGTAAATATTTAATGTACCAAGATGTTACTTTCATAGGAATCAATTACAATGTGGTCAAAGGGGACATGTTGTCACCACTTCCGCAGCAAAGATGTTTCCAATAAGGATAAAGCATCCTCAGTTGAAAAAGGGTTTTTTATTCTATTATATCCTATTATAGTGATTTGTTATCTCATAATGTTTAATCAAAATGTAATAACTAGACCTTCTGGTGCATGCACACAAATTTGTGCATGAAATCTGAGTACAAATGTTTAGCGGAGTGTGACCAAGAGAAATGGAGAAACATTTCCTTTGCCAAAAATACAGATAGGCTATGTGTATGTATAAAAGCTGCTTATTGGGTTTAAACTGGTTAGGAGGATGGCACACAGGAATTCTGCTACACGTGTGGCAAGAGTGCGCCTTTAGCGCACTACAGCATATGCTTGCCGACAGTGACGAAAGCCTGTAAAGTAAAGTTTGTGCAGAAAACCATATGGAGATTGTGTTGGCGTGTTTAAATTACTTACCTCAGTCATGTGGTCACTTATTTAGAATACTTAAAACAATGTTAAGGACAAATATAAAAGGCTTTTTTGTGTGTGGATCATTAACTGTGCTCATGTTAATGACCCATGTTGACAATTTATATTAGCTAATCTGTTATTACTCATGGATAAAAAAATGCATGGTACATGCATAATACTGAGCTAGCAACAGTTTAACATTAAGCAAAAGTGAGTCATACAAAACTTCAGAAGTGTACACTGGATGATTGATCCTTAATGCAAACTGATGATATTCACAGTGTTAACTACTCAGCACAAACTGACTGGTTAATTTTGCATCTGCTGCCAATGAGCTTGCTCCTCTACATTTAAATGGATGGTTAGCATTCACTAGAGCAGTTCACAGCACTCTTTCAGAGTTCCTCTGAACCACTCCACCTTCCCCAGCTCCACCTGTATAGATCTGCTATGGGCTATTATGTATGCTATGCATGCAGCAGTATGTCTTAAATGCTCGCAGCAGCGTATTGGCATATGTATTGGCAGTAGTTCCTGCACTTGCTTTCCAGCTGCAACAGCAGCATTAACCAACAGCAGGATCTATTCCACCAAGACCAAACGCATTAACATCGTTATATCCAATACCATGCTAAAATCTTTCCAGAGTTGTTATGACAGAAATAAAAATACAATAATAGGTAACACTTTAGAATACTGACTAACTACACAAGAACACATGAGTAACGCAATATTAGCACTCTAGTAACTACTAGTATCTAACAAGGAACTCTGATTAATGAATTAGTAAGTAATAGTGCTTATTCGAATGTGGTAGTTCACTATTAGCTAATAATTTTTCATACCTCCACAAGAACTACTATACAGGTTCATAATTAATATGAATAATGCATAATGTATAATTACTTCTAAAGTGAAGGTCATGGTAACCCACTAGTGACTCAAGTATTACCAAATTCTTCAGAATGAATTACTAATTATTTGTATTAGTATTCTAAAATGAAGATCATGATAACTCCCTATAGTAATTACTGAAGCCATTGTAAACTTTTGAGGTTTTTGTAAGTTTCTGGTTAGTAATTCATTTTGCTAGATTTGGTAACACTTAAATCATTACTAGTGTGTTACCATGATCTTCACTTTAGAATACTGATACAAATAATTAGTAATTTCTTCAGAAGGCTGTAGTAACACTTGAGTCGTTACTATCCAAATCCTTGCATATATCTAAAAAAACTTATAATGACGTCAGCCAATATTAGGGAGTTGTCATGCTTTTCACTTTAGAATACTGATCCAAGTAATTAGTAGTTCCATTAGAAGGATTTGGTAATACTTGAGTCATTAGTGGGTTACATGATATTCACTTTTTATAATTAATTATACATTATGCATTATTCACATTAATTAGGAACTTGTATACATTGGTTCTTAGTAGTTCTCCAGGATATAAGAAAAAAGTAGTTATTGATTAGCTAATAGTGAACTACCAGTTTCAACTGAGTGCTATTACTTACTAAATCATTATTCAGTTTCTTGTTAGTTGATAGTAGTTACTAGAATGTTAATAGTGCATTAGTTATTTGTTCCTGTGTTATTATTTAACTACAGAACAGTATTCTAAAGTGTTACCCAATAATAATTAGCACCACAGAATTACAAAAGAACCATAAAAAAAGTTTAAGGGAATCTAATTTTTGTTACATTGTGTAATTAGTGAATGAGTCGCCATGTACGCTTATGCACTAAACCTATCCTTGCCAGACATTCTAGTGAAATTGCAAAACAAACTGCAAACATATGTGTTCCGAGTCTAACTAGAATCCAACATTGTGTGTTAATTTGACTTAATATGCACAAGCTTTTGCCATGCTGACATCACAACCTGCACATCTAGCACGCATCTTAACTAGTTCTGGTGCCACTGCATCTCCTAAACACTTTTAATGCAAGGTGATACTCATTGTGTGTATTTGTATAACGTCTTTCCAATTATCTATAAGTGGGACAAGTAATGCATGAATCAGGCTAGAGTGGTGTTCCACCCTTGTGTATTGTATTTGATTTAGAGCTGAAAATGGTTGAACGTACAGCACAGATATTTATCAGAGCAAAGTCTGGAGGCAGTTACAGAAGTGAGCCATAGGATACCAGACAGACTTCATAATATCTTTGAGATAACACACCGTTTACATACAATCCACACACATATGCACACCACAGATCTCCTTCTTTATCACTCTCCTATATCTCCCACCACCCACCTGTGCGGAGGAGAAACCATTATGTAATTTCAGTTTTAGCTTTCTATTCTCCTCCTCCGCCCATCAACCCCTGTGACAGCCGAGTTTTTCGCGGGATCTTGTCCATCTGAAAACATGTGGTAAGCCTTGTGGAATGTTTTAAATGGCTCCCAGATGTGAACGTTAGACAGCTTTAACCCTTTCCCAACACCCTCCCAGGAGAATGACAAATTCGGCAGAAAGAATCGCCACAACCGCTCTAGATGCTAATTAGCCTTTATGCTGCTGTAAAAGCGTCACATCACGTGCCTGGATATGATGCTTCTACACATCAGTGTTTGGCTTGTTTTATGCAGCCCATGATAAAAGTATTTTGCTTTTATGTGTGTTTTGTTTGAGTAAAGAGATACTCCAGGCACTGACGCTGGGCTGCTAAGAGCTGACTGATGACAGAGGCTTATCCACAATCCTTTTCCACATCAGCAATCTCCATTGTGCTCCCCATTTTGTGTTTCCTTTTATGAGCCATCTTTCTAACGCTGTGCATGTCTTAAAACTTATAGATAGACCCACAGAGAATCTGCATGCACAGATTTCATCAGTATTGGAAGATCTGTCACAAATCATTTTAGTCTCTTCACCGGTGTCAGGGAAGCTACTTTGAAACTGTAGTTTACCAAACTACTGGAGCTACAAACCCTGTTGGAAAAAAGATAGAAAAAAAAGAGGAAAAACCAGTCTATGTTGGTTGGCTGGTCTTAGCTGGTTTAGGCTGGTCAAGCTGGTCTGACAGCCTGGCCAAGCTGGTTTTCACCTGGTTTTAGTAAAATAAAAAATTCATGGACAAATTATTTATAATAAATAATACAGTTCAGTCATGAAACTCTAGATGGCGCAGGCTGACGGGTTGTTAATAATTCAAATTCAAATCAAATCAAATTCAAATTTTATTTGTCACATACATATACATACGTAGTACGACATGTAGTGAAATGTATTGTACGACTGTCCAACAAATTGTCCAACAAAATTAGAAAAACCTCAAGTTTACAAAAATACAAATAGAAAAAGTACAGTAAACATATATACAGAAATAAACTAGCAATAAAATAAAATAACAAATAGATATGAGAATAAAAAATAGAATATGATTCTATATAGATTCTATAAAAAGTAAAGTGTATGTCAGTGATAAAGTGTCCGTGTGCTGTGCTGTGCAGTAAAGTGTATAAGTGAGTAAAAGGATACTAAAGACAAAGACAAATGGCATGTAAGTCCCACTCATTTATCCTTTCGTAACCTTCTACAAATTCCAAAAAGTGGAAGTGTGGGGTGATGTGATTAGAGTGGAGAGTGGTTTAGACTCCGAATGGCCTGCGGGAAGAAGCTCCTCCTCATTCTCTCTGTGTTCGCCTTCATGGAGCGGAAGCGTCTCCCTGAACGCAGCAGAGAAAAGAGTCCATTGTTGGGATGGCTGAGGTCCTTCACTATCTTCCTGGCCCTGGTCAGGCACCGCTTGCTGTAGATCTCCTGCAGGTTAGGGAGCTCGGTGTGAATGGTACGTTCCGCTGAACGCACCACCCTCTGGAGGGCTCGTCTGTCCTGCATAGTGCAGTTCCCGAACCAGGAAGTGATGCTGCCCGTCAGGACGCTCTCGATGGTGCAGGTGTAAAAAGTCTTAAGCACCCGAGAGGGAAGTCTAAAGTCCTTTAAGCGTCTCAGATGGTACAGACGCTGCCTGGCCTTCTTCACCAGGGTGCTGGTATGACAGGACCAAGTCAAGTCCTGCGTGATGTGAACACCCAGGTATCTGAAGCTGTCCACTCTCTCCACTGGAGTCCCGCTGATCGTGATCGGCTGGTACGACCGCTCCTGCTTCGTACTGAAGTCCACTATCAGCTCCTTAGTTTTGCTGATGTTCAGGTGTAGACTATTCACCTGGCACCAACTCTCCAGGTTCTTAATCTCCTGTATGTAGGCCGTCTCGTCGTTGTCTGAGATCAGGCCCAACACAACAGTGTCATCAGCAAACTTAATGATGGTGGTGGAGTTGGAAGTGGCCACACAGTCATAAGTGTACAGTGAGTACAGCAGGGGGCTCAGAACACAACCTTGAGGGGCTCCGGTGCTTAGGGTGATGGAGGATGAGGTGTGTTTACCCATCCGTACGGCTTGCTGTCTGTCCTTCAGGAAGCTGGAGATCCATTGGCACAAGGATGTGCTGAGACCAAGGACCTCCAACTTGGAGGTGAGTGTGGAGGGAATTATGGTGTTAAACGCTGAACTGTAGTCCACAAACAGCATTTTTACATAATTCCCTTTTCTGCAGTCCAGGTGACTTGTTGTGGTGTGGAGGAGGTGTGAGATGGCATCCTCCGTGGAGCGGTTATGTCTGTATGCAAACTGTAGTGGATCCAGTGTGTCTGGTAGTGATGCAATGATGAAGTCTCTGACCAGTCTCTCAAAGCACTTCATCACCACTGATGTGAGGGCTACAGGGCGATAGTCGTTTAGGCAGGTGGGCTGCGGTTTCTTGGGGACAGGAACAATGGTGGACTGCTTAAAGCATGAGGGGACTATGGACTGTTCCAGGGAGAGGTTGAAGATCTCGGTGAACACCGGTGCTAGCTGGTCAGCGCAGGCCTTCAGAACCCGACCTGTGATGCCATCTGGTCCTGCTGCCTTCCTGATGTTCACTCTCTTGAATGCCCTCCTCACGTCATGCTCCGTGATGGTGAATACGTTGTCCTCACCGGCTTCCTCAGCGTGCATGCAGTTAGCACTGCTAGCGCCGTTAGCGTGATTAGCTGCAGCCTCGAAGCGAGCATAAAAAGTGTTCAGCTCGTCAGCCAGAGAGGCGTCCGCATTCCCCGATCTGGAGGGTGGTGTTTTATAGTCCGTGATGGTTCTAAGTCCCTGCCACAGGCTCCTAGAGTCGCCATGTTGGAATTGCGACTCTAGTTTCCTCCCGTAGCGCTGCTTCGCCTCCTTCACCGATCTGCGCACGCTGTAAGATGCAGCCTTGTAATCATCCATGTTCCCGGTGATGAGCCCTGTGTTGTAGGCAGCGGAGCGGGATCTCAGGGCGTCGCGGATGGTTTTATCCACCCACGGCTTCTGGTTGGGAAACGTCCTGATGATGGTTTTCTGCACCGTATCATCCATTAGTTTCTCTATAAATCCCACAACCGCTTCCGTAAACAAGCTGACGTCATCAGAGCTGCGCCGGAACATGTCCCAGTCTGCGTCATCTAGCGCGTCCTGCAGAGCGGCCACCGATTGGTCCGTCCAGCGTTGGACCTCCCTCTGCACCGGGGCTTCCTGTTTCAGCCTCTGTTTGTAAACAGGCATGAGGAAGATGGCGGCGTGGTCCGATTTCCCAAACGGTGGTTGTGACTGTGCCTTGTAGCCGTTCTTATATGGGGTGTAACAGTGATCTAATGTCCTTTCGCCCCTGGTGGGGCAGCTGATGTGCTGATGGAAGTTCGGCAGTGCACGCTTGAGGTTGGCACTGTTGAAATCTCCCAAAACAATGAATGCGGCGTCCCGGTGCTGTGTCTGGTGAAGGTGTAGTGTTTCATGTAAATCCCATATCGCAGTGTCCGTGTCCGCTTGAGGTGGAATATAAACGGATATATAATATAACTGTTGACATTCAGAGAGTTAAACAACTTGGCACAAGCTGATTGGTTCATGCTGCATATGCAACCAATGAGCTTACTGCCTTGCATTTATATGGCTGGCTAGTATTCACTTGAGATTTCAGAGATTTCACTGCAGCGCACTTTTAGAGTTTCTCTGAAACCTTCCACCTTCCCCAGCTCCACCTGTATAGGTCTGCTACGGGTTATTTTATATGCTATTTGTGCAGCAGCAGTATGTATTAAATACTCACGGCACCGTATATCGCCATATGCATTGACAGTAGCAGGTTCCTGTACTTGCTTGCAGCAGCAGCAATAATCTACAACTACAGCTATAATCAACAGCTGCTGCAATTCAGCAGCAGTGTAGCAAATCTATTCTGCCAAGACCAAATACATTAACATTGTCATATCCATCACCATGCTAAAATCTTCCGAGAGTTGTAATGATTGAACTCCTACAACAGGCATTTAGAAAACTGATGGGGTGAATTTCAATTTCATGCTGAATTTAAGTTACTAATGACACTACTACGTTCAATGTGATTGTTGGTATGTGTGAAATGTTTAGTCTAGGTGCTTTGCAATGCAGCTGATCTCTTGTGCAAAGCTTTGGAATGGACTTCCAGATCTTCACACAACTTCTACCACTGCTGTGGTACCTTTATTGTGTATCTGTCACTTTCCCATTAATGGATTAAACTGTATCCTGGTCTAAACCACAGGTCTAGAAACAAGCATTGAAAGATCTGAGATGTTATCATTTGACATAAGACATCTTTCTTTAGACATCATCTTGAGTGAAGAGAGTATTGTCTACTCAAAGTATTAGTTGTGTTCAAAACATTGTGAGCTGCTTTGATATCTACATATAGAGCATCTACAGAAACTGAAATGGATGGAAATTGAAGGTTATGATGGTTTTGAAACACTCTGCCTAGGCAGGAATTCCAACCTTCATATACAAGACAACGCTCATGTAACACCACACCAGCAGAGAGAGCTCTTGCCCTAGTACAGACTGTTACTGCTCCCTCTGCTTCTTCTATGGTTACTTCCTGTCTGGCGGCCATATAAAGAGGGCCATGCCTAACAGGCCTTTGCGAAGTCTTGTCCGCTGTATCTGGACATTACTGAGCGTTGTCATTTTCTTGTTTTTGCCTAGCCTGTGTTTTGGACTCTAGACTGTTCTCCTGGTTTTTGATTGTTTGCCGCCTGCCTTGACCATTGCCTGTGTTTCTGTTTACTCTCTTGCCTTGCCCTGGATATTATTGTTTGCTGGTGATCGACCCTGTCTGCCTTGACCACGATCTGTATAATAAAGCTTGCGTTTGGATCTTATCCCTGTTGTCACACTCCAGTCCTCGTTACAGAAGACTTCGCCTACCACAGATCCAGCAGCTTTACTATCAACCATGAATCCTGAGGATTGTCTCGTGCGCCTCCGTCAAGGTGAGCTGCCCATTGAAGATTATGTGACTAAGTTTTGTGAACTTTCCTACCAGACAGACTTTAAGGAAAGCTTCTTGAAAGACATTTTTCGGTTTGGACTAAGTAAGGAAATCACGCTTAATGCCACGAAATACCCATCACTGGACTCTTACTCGTTATATTGACTTTGCTTTGTATTTGAGTGGCTCTGCACTTACTGTGGGGACTGCTGATGAGGAACCCGGCTATGCTCCGGCATCCTCCACACCAGAGTATTTGGACGTCATGTCTGGAATTATTCACGTCGTGTCAGAGTCTACACAACCTGCTCATGTCATTCCTGCCAAGCCAAGGCGAGCTCACGTCAAGCCTAAGTCTACTCATGTCACGCTTGCCAAGCCACAGTCTGCTTACATCATGCCTGCCACGCCACAGTTCGCTAATGTCATGTCTGCTACACCAGGACCTACTCACGTCATGCCAGTTAAGTCGCAGTTTACTCCTGTCATGTTTAACACGTCACCGTCTGATTACATGTCTACCAACCCAGAGTCTGATAACGTCATGTCTGCTACCCCAGGGCCTGCTCACGTTATGCTGGCTACTCAGGAGATTCTCCGTAACATGGCCGCTATTCAAGAGCTCCATCTTAAGATAGCTGCAACACAAGAGTCTCTTGGGAAAATGGCTGCAGTTTTGGAGCCTGCTCCCATCATGCCTGCCCAGCCAGAGCCTGCTCCCGTCATGCCTGCCCAGCCAGAGCCTGCTCCCGTCATGCCTGCCCAGCCAGAGTCTACAGGGCCTACTCACATCACACCGGAGTCCCCGGCCAAGATGGCCGCCACGCCTGAGTCCCCGGCCAAGATGGCCGCCACGCCTGAGTCCCCGGCCAAGATGGCCGCCACGCCTGAGTCCCCGGCCAAGATGGCTGCCACGCCTGAGTCCTCTGCCAGGGTGGCCACCATGCCTGCGCCTCGCCATGTCACGGCTGCCAATCCAAAAACTGTGTACAAAATGGCGACCATACAAGAATCACATCACATCTCAGACGATTTTCCATAGTCTCCTCCAATCACAGCTGTTGTTAAAGAACCATGTCAAGTTGTAGCCATTGTTAAAGAACCAAGTCAAGTCATAACTGATGCAAACAAGTCAAGCCAAGCCACAATTGATCATCGCGAATCAAGCCAAGCCCCAGTTGATCATCCCGAATCAAGCCAAGATACAATTGATTGCCATGAGGCAAGCCAAGCTACAGTTGATCCTCGCGAGTCCAGCCAAGGCACAGTCGATCGTCAGAGTCAGGTCACTTCTCAGCTCTTCAGGCAGAGTCACACCACGCCAGAGTCACGCCTCGTCTCAGCTCTCCAGCCAGAGTCACGCCCCGTCTCAGCTCTCCAACCAGAGTCATGCCACGTCTCAGCCGAACTGCCAGAGTCCCTTCACGAACTACCAGAGTCCCTTCACGTCTCAACAGTACTGCCAAAGTCTGTCACACCCAGAGATTTAAAGTCAACCCTTCGAATCCCCTGTCTGGTGTCCAGCGTGAGGAATGTACCACTGGTGTCTGCATGCGCAGCTGGTATCCCTAAATTCACCCATGTTAACCCTTCTGCCCCTGAACTGATTCTCCTGTCTGAAGCGCTTCCCATGATAGGGATCGCTTTGTGTTGCGTTTGGGCCGCATACACCACCTCTGAACTGCCCCAGGCGATGGCACCCACTGCAGCTCCTCCAGAGGTGGAGGCGCCCAACAATGTTCTTCCAGCCTGTCATGTTGTGATCAAAGAGACCTTCACTGAACTCCAGCTACCTCATGATGTTACCACTGTAGAACCTCCAGAAGTGGCGGCGTTTGCTGCAGAACCTCCAGAGGTGTCAGTGGTTTCCGCCTGTGAATCCTTGTCCTGCCCTGTCATGGCTATGGAGGCCGTGTGTGAATCCTTGTCCTGCCCAGTCACGGCTATGGAGGCCGTGTGTGAATCCTTGTCCTGCCCTGCCACGGCCATAGAGACCGTCTATGAACTCTCGACCTGCCCTGTCACGGCCCCTGGGACCATGGGGACTCTCTCTGTGTTGTCTGTCTCTGCTCTCTCTGTGTGGTCTGTCTCTGCTCTCTCGGTGTTGTTTGTCCTTGTTCTCCTCAGATCCCAGATACTGTCATGGTTTCCTGCCCAGTCGGCTTCCCTGCAGTGGTCTTCCGCTTCAGTCTGGTGGTCTGCTGCTTCCCCATGGTGGTCGGTTGCTCAGGTCTGGTGGTGTCACGCTCCAGTCCTCGTTACAGCTCATTGTTTATTCCAGAGGTTGGTGATAGCTTGTTGCTAAGCTAACAAAGCATATTTTTATCATTCAAAGTAGGATCATTGGTTAAAAAAAGTGCCTGCATTGTAAGTGCAATGCTATACCATGTGAGCTATCAAGCAAGTTTACTACAACAGAAAATCCATACATATTGAGCTGGTTATCTTTTGCAGATGTCAGAAAGTAAATGTTTGAAAATTTTGTACTATGGTCCCTGTGTTTTAAGGTCATCGTATTGTGCAAGGAACTGTGGGAAAATTAATTTATAGCTTTCCCTGTTGTCAAATCAGAAATAAAATTTGTTGGTCTTTTACTGCCTCTAGTGATCATTTCAACTGGAAACTGCAGTGAATTGTATTTATAGGTACACGTTTGGAGTCTTGCAAAATGTTGTCATAATCAGCATTAAACAACATCTTGTTTTTCTTCTCACTCCTCATGGCAATGCATTCTGGGATGGCCTTATTTGTTCAAATATGTTATCTGCAAATACATGCAAGCTTAGCTTTGGCCTTTTCTTGTTACAACTACCTTCATATTGGGACCAAGCCGACAATGCCTTAAAGTGATGCATAGATTAACTAACTGGATTTGGAACAGAACTGGTGCACATTATAAACATATAAAAAGGCTTGCAGTATTTTTGTTTGAAGTATGAACGCACCCTACTGTACTGCTAGAACACTAAACATGCTGAACTGTTATTGGAGACAGTGAATCATAATGAGTAATTTATATATAGTATGTCAAGGGTCTCTTTCTGTATTTTCCTCCTGATAGATTCTTGCCCCCTAATATCTATCCTGGGTTTTGCAACTGATTTATTGGATTTACTGATTTATGAGTTTCACATTTGGGCATCCATACGCTGGACATTGAATTTAAAATAAAATTACAGGAAGATGAATTTAATTAATTGCTTTAGATTGACACCAAGTTTCATTTCAAAGTTCAATTCAAATTCTAAAAATTCTCAGTGTTTTTTTTGTTTTGTTTTTTTGTATATGTCTGGTGGCATAATATCAGTCCTTCAGTCTTTCTTAGAACTGAGAATTAAATTCTTCGACTTATGCTGTCTGTTTTGAAAAGAATCAGGTCAGATGGGCGCTGAGGTTTTGTCATGATTTTCGGCCATGTGGTAAAAGATTTGAGTACTGAGAAAGAGGGGGCCTGGAGAGGTTGAGGAAGGTAAACTAATAGCGTCATTGCTCTGAGGGTGGAGACATGGAGCTGAGAGATATCCTGCAAGCAACAAACTCAAGTGACCCCATTCTCTGCTCACTCTCGCTTTCTCTTGTCTTGGCTCAGTGCTTTGTGAAGCAGTTGTCCAACACACTAGTAGTCATGCCAGCCAGGCAGCTTTCTGGACTGAGGCTTTTTATTAGGAGACGTAATCAATTAGTGTTACCGACTCCAGGAAAATCACACATGTAACTAACCCAAAACTTCAAAGACTCCCTGTTCAGTTTGCATTTCTCACTGCTCCCTACACTCAGCAGGCATTTCTCATAATAATACAAATAAATATATATGACATACTTATTACATAGGTAGATATAGGTAGTATGTACATACATAATTTATTTTAAACAAACAAACAAAAAAAGATTGAAAGAGATAAATGCTTCAAACTGAATATATGCTTTAAACATTCAAAATATACTGTAATACAATATGTAATTTAGTAGTACCTGTCAAAAGTTTATTTAATCAAAAATACAGTAAAAACAGCCATATTGTGAAATATTATTAGAACTAAAAATACCTGTTTTCTTTTAAAATATATTTTAAAATGTAATTTCTGTAATGACAAAGCTGAATTAATGTGACTTTTCTAAAGGTAATAATAAAAAAAGTTTATTCAGCAAGAAAGCATTAAATTGATTAAAAGTGACAGACATTTATTATGTTACAAAAGATTTCTGTTTCAAATAAATGCTCTTTTTTATTAATTAGAGAAACCAGAAAAAAAATGTATAATGGTTTCCACAAAAATATTAAGCAGCACAACTGTTTTCAACATTGATAATAATAAGAAATTTCTGCACTGATAATAATAAGGACCATTATTAATAATTGAGCAACAGTAATATTTCATAATAATGGAGCACTAAATCAAAATACATGGATGGGTATAACAATACAGAATGCCAAGAAAGATTAGAGCTTGGGCCTTTTTTCTCTCTTGAACACACGCACCTTCCCCAGATCCATCCCAGGACTCTTGGCTAGCCCATAAAGAAGTGCAGAGCTCCTTTATAAGCAGTGTTAAACAGCTGGTGTTCTCATATCACAGAGAGCAGAGTGGTGAAACATAGCCTCTCTCTGGGAGAGACTGTCTATTCACATGATACAGAGACTGTAGACAGAAAACAGCACTATAGTGAGTGTGGACAGAAGCACTGGGGTGCTCAGCCAAGAGGAAGAAACACAGACCTGTGCAACCTGTTTCTACTCTGATGGGTCCAATTCTTCTGTATTAGGAGGTAAACAACAAAAGACAGATTTACTCGTGCTCTTTAGCTTCTGTAACTGAGAAGCTTGTGGCTCTGGTCTCTTTATCAGTGTAAATATTGATGTGTACTACACTGGCATCCATACAATGCATTGCAAAATAATTTCTGAAAGTCATTAAGTCAATAAGTTCTGAAAGTCATTCAAACAATATTGTTCCTGCTTGCTGTTATTGCTATAATTATGTCACAGAATCATACACAGTAATTATAATTATACACATAAAAAACAACACTGAAAAAAAAAGTCATAAAATATTTTTCACTCAGAAACTGATCAAATTTAAATTTCAGAAATAATTACAAATAAACAGCAAGTAACACATTAAATTAAACTTTTTCTAATAAAATTTGTAAGAATTACATAATTTTCATTTCACAGTTTTTTGCAAGTTAATTTATCACCTATAAAATTATAAAAGTTAATCTACTGTCTTCATGTCAGTAAATTAATCAAAAGTTGCGAGTAAATCTATCATTTTACTCAAAAGGATGTAAAGTAAATTTAACTTGACTTTTACATTAATTAGAAGCTATGAGTAAATATAATGTGCTAATGTTAAATTAATTGAAGTAAAATGTAATTCACTCATTTTATGTAAGATATATTAAAAGCTATACTCAAACCAATTTTTTAAATATATTTTTACTAGTGTCATGGTGCACACAGCAGGGAGGAACGAGGAACATGCAGACGAGGCGTAAACTCAAAATGCAATCTTTAATAACTCCAAACAAGGCAGGGCAGGGCTGACACAGACAGCACCACCAGGGAGTAACGAGTAGACCAGACGAAATATAACAGAACAGACAGGACTTAAATACAAGGGGTAATCATAGATAATTAGACAAACACGGCTGGACAAGAATTAACTAATGATCACATTAAACAAGGACAGGAAACAAACCAAATAAGGAAACATGAGGCGGGAACACATGACACACACACAGAGGACTGACAACTAGTGGGTACAGGACACTATAGTTAATTTATGTAAGTGAGTATAGCAAAATAAACTGTGACATATTGTGACGAGTCGGCTGCCTCCCCCTGTCCATCATCACCACCCCGTCCCGTATTCGCCGCCCTTCACCAGGCTCCCGACGGGAGTGGGTGTGTGAGAGAGGAGGGGCGCTGAACACCTAGGGCTGGCGGCGTGTGATGAAGCGCACCTGATGTGAATAGAGCCTCATCACTGCCGCCGTTTAAACGCCGAGCGCACCTCTCCTCGGGAGACCGGTCTCTTCCCCGTGCATGCACGCTGGTGTCCTCGTGGGTCCAGGAAGGGTGCGTCGAGCAGGACTGCCGCACCCGTTAGGCGGCTGACGGGCCAGGATGCCGGGCCGTCGAGTCCCCCAGAAGCGCCGGGAACCAAGGAGATGGAAGGAGCCGCACACGAGACGCCGCCGGCCACCGGACTCCGCCCCTTCCCTGGACCCTTCCCTGATGAACACTACCCTCCTTCACTAGCCCCGCGGCACAGTGAGGACACCAGGTTCCCTGTTTATTTGGACACTTTTCCCCTTGGACACTTTATTTTCCCTTTTTATTGTTTAATAAAAACCTCTCCGAGGCTTGACGCCACGCCCACTGTGTCTGTCGTTTGCTCCTCCCGCCACAATATTATACCCAAAAATTCTTCATACACAGGACCGGACCTCTGTAAATTTCTCATGTTCAAAAATTAAATTTGTTCTCTGAATGACTAATTTGCTGTTAAACTCTTCATATAAATGTCTGCATGACATGTATAATTCAGTTTAGACAGTTTGCAAGAATGTTTAGCGTCTGTGGTATGAAAATGATCAAAGACGCTGCCGGAGTGAAGTGGAAGTCTTCTTGAGAGAGTTACGAGTGAGGGCGTGGGCACAGAATTTTTGGACTTGTCTTTTCCACTTAATTTGACATTTTAGAAAGTTGATAAAGTAGGTTGCAGTTTAGGGTCAGCGATATTGTTCTATTATCTTATTTGTAAAAGATTTGAAATAATTTTGGCTAATTTTTATTTTGTTTCAATAGCAATATTCAATTCAATTCAAGTTTATTTGTATAGCGCTTTTTACGATACAAATCGTTGCAAAGCAGCTCTACAGGAATTTAAGTTTCCACAATATATTTATATATTGCAGAACCTTAATATATTTAACTTATGGCAAAATTTGGTAATTCTGTATGTTGTCTGAGCATTGGCATCCTCTGAGGTCCTCTGAGGGGTTGGCATTATCTTTTCTCAGGTATTCGGTCATCTCAGATCATTTAAGGGTTGGATCCAGACTGAAGCTTCTGTAATTCCTAGTTACCACGGGATGTTAATCCTGTGACAGAAACAGAGAAACAAATAGAGACATAATTAGCGTAGCTGCTGTTCCATCTAAGCAAAAATGATTTGTTCAACCCAAGCTAAAGAATAATAATAATGTACATTTGATCAGATATAACTGCAGTACAAGATTATAAGATGCATTATGTGAATGCTTGGCTAAAGAGATATGTCTTTAATCTAGATTTAAACAGAGAGAGTGTGTCTGAACCCCGAACGTTATGAGGAAGGCTATTCCAGCGTTTGGGAGCCAAATGTGAAAAAGCTCTACCTCCTTTAGTGGACTTTGCTATCCTAGGTACTACCAAAAGTCCAGAGTTTTGCGACCGTAGGGAGCAGGTTGGATTGTAGCGTGGTAGAAGACAAGTTAGGTACGCAGGAGCTAAACCATTTAGGGCCTTATAGGCAAGTAATAATATTTTGTAAATGATACAGAACTGAATGGGTAGCCAGTGCAGAGACTGTAAAATTGGGGTAATATGATCATATTTTCTTGACCTGGTAAGAACTCTAGCCGCTGCATTTTGGACTATCTGTAGCTTGTTTATTGAAGATGCAGGACAACCACCTAGTAGTGCATTACAATTGTCCAGTCTAGAGGTCATGAATGCATGAACTAGCTTTTCTGCATCAGAAACAGGCAGCATGTTTCGAAGCTTGTAAGAATGCTGTTTTTGTAACATGAGAAATATGATTTTGTTGCTGTCTAATATAACACTCAGATTTTTGACTTTAGAGGACGTGACAGTGCATCCGTCTAGTTGCAAATTGTAATCCAAGTGATTCTGTGTACTGTTTTTTGGTCCAATAAGTAATATCTCTGTCTTATCTGAATTTAATAGGAGGAAATTATTGGTCATCCAATCTTTTAGATTTTTTACACAATCTATTAGCTTAGATAATTTAGAAGTTTCATCTGGTCTTGTTGAGATATATAGTTGAGTATCATCAGCATAACAATGAAAATTAATACTGTATTTTCTAATAATATTACCAAGAGGCAACATGTATATTGAAAATAGCAGAGGACCTAGGACAGATCCTTGTGGTATTCCATACTTTACTGGTGATAATTGTGATGACTCTCCATTTAAATGAACAAAGTGATAGCGATCGGACAGGTAGGATCTAAACCGTCTTAAATCCTGCCCTTGAATATCAGTATAGTTTTGTAATCGATCTATGAGTATATCATGGTCTATAGTGTCGAACGCAGCACTAAGATCAAGTAATACTAACAATGAGATGCAGCCTTGGTCTGAAGCAAGAAGTCATTTGTAATTTGTAATTTGTTTTATTTTAAGTGCGGTTTCTGTACTATGGTGAGGCCTGAAACCTGACTGAAATTCTACATAGAGATAATTTTTTTGCAAGACGGAGCACAATTGAGCAGACACAACTTTTTCTAAAATTTTAGACATAAAGGGAAGATTTGAAATGGGTCTGTAATTTGCCAGTTCATTAGAATCTAGTTGTGGTTTCTTAATAAGAGGCTTAATAACCGTCAGCTTTAATGGTTTTGGGACGTGACCTAAAGATAACGATGAGTTAATAATATTGAGAAGCGGTTCTTCTGCTACAGGTAACAACTCTTTCAGTAGTTTAGTGGGTACAGGATCTAATAAACATGTTGTTGGTTTAGATGCACTGATAAGTTTATTTAGCTCTTCCTGTCCTATAGTTGTAAAACACTGCAGTTTTTCTTTGGGTGCGATGAATGAAGCTGAAATACTAGACGCAGTAGAATATACACTTGTTATTGTATTTCTGATGTTATCTATTTTATCAGTAAAGAAATTCATAGATTCATTACTATTAAACTGTGAGGGAATATCTAGATCGGGCGGTGTCTGTTTATTTGTTAATCTAGCCACTGTGCTAAATAAGAACCTTGGATTGTTTTGGTTATTATCTTATTATATGCTCTACCCTGGCAGCTTTTAGAGCCTGTCTACGTATAGCTGGACATACTGTTTTTCCACGCAATTCTAAAAACGTCCAAGTTAGTTTTTCTCCATTTGCGCTCAAGATTACGAGTTTCTTTCTTGAGAGAATGGGTATAACTGTTGTACCATGGCGCAGTACGTTTTTCTCTAACCTTTTTCAATTTGAGGGGGGCAACAGGTTCTAATGTATCAGAGAATATAGTGCCCATGTTGCTAGTCATTTCGTCTAATTCATTTGTATTTATGGGTACACAGAGCAGTTGACATAAATCAGGCAGGTTATTTGTGGATCTGTCCTTGGTGGCTGGAACAATAGTTCTGCCCGGACGATAAAGCGGAGCCATATAATTAATATCAGTAATACGCGCATGCAGGATACAAGGAAATGATCAGTAACATCATCACTTTGAGGTACGATATCTATATCCGTAAGATCAATTCCATGCGATATAATTAAATCTAGCATATGATTAAAACGATGAGTGGGCCCGGTGACGTTTTGCTTGACTCCAAAAGAGTTTATTAGGTCAGTAAACGCAAGTCCTAACGCATCATTTGTATTATCAACGTGAATGTTAAAATCTCCGACAATTAGCACTTTATCAACATTAACTAATAGATCTGAGAGGAAATCTGCAAATTATTTTAGGAAATCTGTATATGGCCCTGGCAGTCTATACACAGTAGACAGGGCAAGAGATAGGAGACATTTCTTTTGCATATCTAACAGTGTAACATTAAGCAGAAGTATTTCGAATGAGTTAAACCTCCTGTATCCTGTTTTCTGAGTAACACTGAGAATATCACTATATATTGTTCCACACCGCCGCCACGACCAATCTGACGGGGCTCATGTTTATAACAGTAGCTTGGTGGAGTAGACTCATTTAGCGTACCGTCTCGATCAGGCTCCTGAAGTCCCTCTTCAGTGTCTCCGTCTGCCACTGCTTGGTGTCGTTAACCCCCGCATGCAGCACGACAGCACCGATGCTCTCGTCGCCCTTCAGGATCGCGGGTATCTGCACAGAAACATCAAAAACACGAGCACCGGGAAAAGAGTGAGCGTGCACTTTACCTTCAGCTAACGTAGCACGGACGTGCCGGACGATGGAGTCTCCGACGATCACAGCGTCGCGTTCCGTCTCGCGGAGGGGAGCGAAGTGGTTCCGGGTGGAGATCTCGAAGGGCGGAGGGGGAGAGGTCGTCGCCCGGGGCCTGGTTCGCGTCTTCCGCTAATGGTGCACCCAGGGTCCGCGTCCCGGCGCCAGAGTGAAGGACATCTGGGAAGATCGTGTCCTGGGTGCACAGGGTCTGTGCAGAGAAACACACAGAGTAGAGGTGGTGGGAGTGTTAGCAGCGTGCTGTATACTTACCCCGGACTTGTGAGCGTCAGCCCGGGATGTTTCCAGCGCGGCTCTCCGCTCTCTCAGCTGGGCCTGCTTTCCCAACCAGGTTGCGGATCTGCTTCTCTACGGCTTCCAGCTCCAGCTGCACCGAATGCAGCTCGAACGGGTCCTCACCTGCACTCAAAGGTAGACACAAATCAGCCATTTAAGCAAGTAACAGTGAAACAATGGTAATGTGTGTGAATAGAGTATTAGCGATGCTAACGGGCTATAAGCTAATAGCAGACTCGAGAAATCAAAATAAAACTACTGATAACAAGGCAAGATTGGTTTTGTCTTAGAATGCTATAGGGGATATATTCACATGTTATAGAAACGAAAATGATAGTGTATAAAATTGTTTTTAAGATAGAAAATAGACGATAAAGAATCAACTTGACGGAACTCAAACTCAAAAAACGCAGTCACAAGTCAGTGCATTTTCTATATCTATTTACATTTTAGTCTAGGACTAGGCATAAGCCTTTGTGAAACCGGGGGAAAGAGGCCTTTAATATGTTTTAAAAAGTGTCACAGCCTGTGTGCAGACGTTACTGTGAGTTATAAAGGTCATGGTACCATCACATCTCCCAAAGTGTGAGGATAACACGGGTGACTTCTCATGTACTGTGAAACTGTGAAAGATTTTATTGAAGCCTGCAAATTCTCCAATGCGAGGTGTTGTAAAAGCTCTCTGAAACAGCAGGTAAATGAGTAGCTGGCTCTCAACATTGACATTGTATATGTCCTTCCTCAAAAGTGTTAAAACGAGTCTGGTTAGTGCCACCCTACAGAAATAATCTGCATGATGTCTATCGTCTACATACTCAGATAACAAAAATGAACATTTTGTTAACAAATCAGTTATGAAAATGTTATTTCTGAATGTTCTCGGAACGTTTAAAACATTCAGTGTTTCATTTTTTTTAATATATATATATATATATATATATGTGTATTTTTCCTGGTTATGCAAACATCAAGACAACATTAAATTTGATCCTTTTTAACATCAAAAAGAGTGACTAGAGTGACTGTCTATCCTCACTCTTTCTTTTTTTTCTTGTTTTTTCCCTTTCCTAATATCTGTCTTTATTTCTCTCTCCCTCCCTCTGGGATATTTTGGAGAGTCTGTTCTTTAGTGTGGTTGCCCTCCAAGGGCAATGGTGTGTGTATGTGTGTGTGTGTGTGTGTGTGTGTGTGTGTGTGATTAGACAGCCTAGGGAGTTAAAACACATTAATTTTGTCTCTGCAGGAGGCAATGTTGTGCAGCAACAGCGGTAAAAAAAAATCACAAATCAATCTCAACAAATCTAATTAACAATTAATTAACCTCCAGGGTCCCAGGGGCCTCTAGGAGGGCAAGAAGAGAGAGTTGAACAGGACGCAGAGGGAAAGATGAGTCACTATTGTCAGTATGAGTATCTATTGTCAGGACACAGGCTAGGAGACACAGAGCAATGTGGTCAAACAGGGAACTTTATTGAAAGGGTCAGAGAAGGATCTGGGGAGTTGAGTGAGTGAAGCCCAATGTGACTAGGTGCTGGTAGTTTGGCTTGCCGTGGCAGGGGAATGAGCTGAGATCGCTTGCAGGAATCCAAGGCGCGGTGGAGCACAGGAATGGTGGAGAACAGGAGCGGTGGAGAAACAACGGGAACTCTGGGGTAAGTAATCACACAAGGTAAGTATAGAGGGTCTGGCTAGGTTCGGGTTGTGAACGGTAGACCGGACGATCTGTGACTGAGTGGAGCGTGACTTTATAGGTGGCTTGATTGGAGATCGGCAGGTGCAGATGATCAGAATGCAGGTGAGTGTGATCTTGGGTAAGTGGTGCCCGATGACTGTGGTGACTGAGGTGGCTGAGACTCACTGACATTACCCTCCCCCCCTTCAGGGGCGGCTCCTGACGCCCTAACACGACGACAGGGGCGGCCACGGCCTCTGGGTACGGGACGATTGGGTTGACTAAGATGGAACTCCTCCAGGAGTAAGGGATCCAGGATATCGTCCGGGGCCACCCAGGATCTTTCCTCTGGTCCGTATCCTTCCCAATCCACCAGGTACTCGAGCAGGGTGCCCCGTCGCCGTGAGTCCAGAATTTCTCGGACCAGATAGACTTTGGCCCCGTCCAACATCTCTGGAGGGGGAGGTGCATCCGGTTCGGTGCATCCTGTGGTGGAAGGGGAAAAGGGTTTAAGGAGTGAGACATGGAAAGTGGGATGAATTCGGTACCTTGGGGGAAGTTGGAGTTGATATGTGACGTTGTTGACATGCCTCTGTATCTCAAAGGGACCTATGAAGCGGGGACTCAGCTTTTTGCAGGGCAGGCGGATAGCCAGATAGCCAGACCCGATCGCCTGGCTGGTAACGAGGGGTCTCTGACCGTTGGGCATCCGCGAAGGGGCGACCGTTTCTGCCTCTGCACTGCCCGCTGGAGGTGGATGTGCGCCGAGTCCCATACCCTCTCGCTCTCTCGGAACCAGTAGTCCACAGCTGGAACCTCCGAGGGCTCTTCAGTCCAGGGGAAAAGCGGGGGCTGGAAGCCGAGTAAGCACTGGAAGGGTGTAAGTCCGGTGGTGGATTGTCGGAGGGAATTCTGGACATATTCGGCCCAGGGTAGGAATTGGCTCCAGCTGTGCTGATCGGATGAGCAGTATGACCGAAGGTAGCGACCAAACTCCTGGATCTTCCACTGTTTTGATCACTCCTCAGTCTGGCTGTTTGTCTGGGGATGGTACCCGAGGACAAGCTGACTGTTACCCCTAAGAGTTGGAAAAAGGCCTTCCACACCCGTGTGATGAATTGGGGACCCCGGTCTGACACAATGTCCTCGGGCAGACCGTAATTCCGGAACACATGGTGGAAGAGACTCTCTGCTGTCTCGAGTGCCGAGGGCAGACCTTTGAGGGGGATTAGTTTACAGGCCTTGGAGAAACAGTCCACTACGACAAGCACGCATGTGTGCCCCTCAGAATCAGGGAGGTCTGTGACAAAATCTACTCCAATGTGTGACCAAGGTCTTTGGGGAACTGGTAGGGGAACCAGCTTGCCTGCTGGGAGATGACGAGGGGATTTAGACATGGCACAGACTGAGCAGCCTCGGACGTACCTGTTGACATCCTCGGCCATACTGGGCCACCAGTACCGAGCCTGAAGGAACGAGAGGGTTCTCTGGCTGCCTGGATGTCCAGAGCCCGGTACTTCATGAACAGAGCCCAGAAGGGTTACTCGTTGGGAAGGTGGAACATAGGTCTTCCCTTCTGTGCCTCCCTGCGGAGCAGGCTCGGTGAGGGTGGCGTCACGAATGTGCTCCATGAGTTCCCACTGGATGGGACTGACAATGAGGACTGGAGGGAGAATGAGTTCAGGTTCTACTGGTGACTCTGGAGCATGTAAACGGGAGAGTGCGTCGGCCTTGGGGTTCTGGTTTCCAGGACGGTAGGTGATGGTAAAGGAGAAACGTGTGAATAACAGAGCCCAGCGGGCCTGACGGGGGTTAAGGCATTTCGCATCTCAGAGGTATTGAAGGTTCTTGTGGTCGGTTATGACAGTGAATGGAGATGAGGCTCCCTCCAGCCAGTGACGCCACTCCTCTAGTGCTAGATTGATGGCTAGCAGTTCCCGATTACTGGTGTCATAGTTCTGCTCCACAGGGGTCAGTTTCCGGAAGAAGAAAGCGCAAGGATGGAGGTGGGGAGGCTCACTGTGATATTGTGACAGCACGGCCCCGACTCCCGTGGTCGAAGCATCCACCTCGACCACGAAGGGGACCTGACGAAGAATGGGGGCCGTGCTGAACGCTTCTTTGAGTTGCTGGAAGGCTTCGTGGGCTTCGGGGTTCCAGGACAGAGACTTGGGCTTGCCACGCAGCATGGAGGTGAGGGGCGTTGCGAGCTGACTGAACAGATGGATAAACCGCCGATAGAAGTTGGCGAACCCTAGGAATCGTTGCAGTTCCTTCACCGACTGTGGAAGAGGCCAATCCAGAATGGCTTTCACTTTCCACTGGTCCATCTGGATACCGTAGGGACTGATGGTGTACCCGAGGAACTGTACTGTGGAGCGATGGAACTCGCACATCTCCAATTTCAGATAGAGCTGGTGATCTCTGAGCCGCTGGAGGACCTGCTTCACGTGATGGCGATGTTCAGCCAGGTTCCGGGAGTATATAAGGATGTCGTCGATGTAAACGATCACAAACTGATGGAGGAACTCCCGGAACACCTCGTTCATGAAGCTCTGGAAGACGGACGGTGAGTTGGAGAGGCCATACGGCATAACCCGGTATTCGTAGCGGCCTGAGGGTGTCTTCCACTCATCGCCAGCCCAGATCCACACAAGGTTATAAGCACTCCGCAGGTCCAATTTGAGGACCTCGAGGGCGGCTGGGACCAGGGGAAGTGGGTATGGCAACTTTACTGTCTGGGAGTTCAGGGCTCGGTAATCTATGCAAGGCCTCAAGCCTCTGTCCTTTTTGCCCACGAAGAAGAAGCTGGGGGCGGTGGGTGATGTAGATGGCTGGATGAATCCTTGTTGGAGAGCCTCCTTGATGTACTCCTCCATGGCCTTGCGCTCCGGGATGGACAAAGGGTATACTCTACTCTTAGGGAGTTTAGATCCAGGCAGCAGGTCGATGGCACAGTCCCATGGCCGATGTGGTGGAAGGCGGGTGGCTGCCTGCTTACTGAACACATCCTGGAACGCCTGGTAGTCAGATGGGATCGTATACTTCACCTGAGGCTCAGGACTTTCGACGAGGGTGGAACATACTTGGATGGATAAGGATTTCTTGGGTGGCTTGGGAACCGAGGATAGACAGTTCTGGAAACAGTTCTCGCTCCAGTGAGTGACTTCGCAAGGATCCCATCTGACCACGGGAGAATGTTGGTTGAGCCAAGGGCATCCCAGGATGATATCCACTGTGGGTCCCTCCAGTACCAGAAAAGACATAGTCTCCTCATGCAAACATCCGACCCGGAGCTTTAAAGGGGGAGCTCGATATTTAATTCTTCCACGCTCGAGCGGCTTTCCCTGAATGGTCTCGACTCGGAGCTCCCAGGGCTGCTGCTTCGGAGGTAGATTGAGGTGGTTTAGGAGGGCTTGTGAGATGAAGTTCCCCGAGGAGCCCGAGTCGACCAGGGCGGAGACTGTAACAGAGGAGTCTGGGGTGAGTAGTTGTACTGGCAGTAAAGATAACGAGGAAACATCGGGCTCTAGTTGGAGTGTACTCACGGCTGGGCGTGGAGGTCTCACAGGACAGTCACTGATGTAATGACCAGGAGAAGCGCAGTACAAACACAGTCTAGCCGCTAGGCGGCGAGCACGCTCCGTGCGTGATAAGCGAGCAGAGTTCACAAGCATGGGGTCTGGTACTGGAGGGCCAGAGTCGGGTGAGGCTAGCTGGGTTGGGCTTCGCCACAAGCCATGAGACGTTGAGAGATGCGGGAGGCACGCTGCATGAAGTTCTCTAATCCCACGCTGTCGTCGTAAATCGCCATCTGGGCGCATAGATGAGGATTCAACCCAAGACGATATGCACTCAGCAGCGCGGCCTCATTCCATCCGCTGGTGGCTGCGAGCGTGCGGAACTCCAGAGTGTAGTCGTCAACGGAAGACTCTCCTTGACGTAGGCGAAGAACTTAGAGAAGTTAGAGAATGTCTTGCATGGAAATCCTTCCCGTGGCTACTCCGAAAACTTCCTTGAAGTGATTGGCGAATGCCTCGTAGGAATTGATAATTACACTCTGGGCGTCCCAAATCGCCTTGGCCCATTGTAACGCCTTGCCCGTCAGCAGAGAAGTGAGAACCTTAGAGCACTCGGTAACGAACTTCTGTGGTTGCATCTCAGTGTACAAAGAGACCTGAAGCAGAAAGCCGCCACACCCAGCTGCGTCACCCGCGAAGGAGGAAGGCATTGCCATGGGACTCACAGAGGCAGGTGGAGGAGCTGGCGCCGGCAGGAGGGAGGCGCGGAGAGTGTTGACCATCTCCTCCAGCGTGTCTACAGCTGAGACTCACTGACATCTATCTATCTATCTATCTATCTATCTATCTATCTATCTATATATATATATATATATATTTGTCTGTCTGTCTCTGTCTCTGTCTGTCTGTCTAAATGCTAAAATAAATACCAGTAATTATAAATATAAGCAACTGCACCAAATTGACGAAGCATCTTCTCACAGTCTGATTGGCAAAGGTTTGACTTTGTTGCAATACTATAACAGTAGGATTATAGTCACACAGTGGAAGACTGGTTTTGGGGTTTGAAGTGCTAATTCACTATAAAAAACAGCGGTTGGATGGTGAGAGGCAGCAACACATATGGTGAAAAAATAAAGAACACTGTTGAAAAAATTGAAAGAAAAAAAATCAACCACAGGAAGGCTGGATGATGCCCAAAATTGTTAAACACAAAAACATAGACACAAACAGGCACATGCAACCTCTCTTTGTACACCAATAAATGGTCTTCATAAACTACAATTAAAACCCTGGGTACTAATTTAGTGGAAATGGCAGCCTGTAAAAAAAGAAATATGAGAGAGAACCAAAACAGAGGAATAGAGCACAGCAGTAACATTTCAGACTGAACAATCCTATTCACAACTCCACACAAACTGATTTTAACAACCTGCCTTAACTTTTTAATATAAACCTACCATAACCTTAGAAGTTGATAAGCAATGATATTCATCACATGACTTTCTTTGCTCATTGTCCATATTTATGGCTATCAGTAGGGCAGTAAATACAAAATCATGTGAACAGAGATAACTGGATTTGATCCATATTAGGTCTCAGAAAACTTTTTTACAGATCACACTTTAGCACATACCCTATTAAATTTAACATTCAAGGACATTCATACACATTTAATACACAATTCATATGTATACTGTAAAGCAGCTCTCAGAGAAAGGGGGCTAAAGTATTGTATAAACAGGCCAAATACACACTGGAAAAGGAGATGAGTGGCAAAGAGGAATTATTCTGACAAGCTAAGGAGCAAATTATCTTCCAGTGATTCTGCTTCAGTGTGGAAAGGTATGAAAGATATCACCAGTTACAAGTCACCATCCCCCAGCACTTTGGAGAATCAACAACTAGCAGACGACTTGAACAAGTTTTATTGCCGGTTTGAAAAATCACCCCACACCTGGCCTGAACACCTCTCCACACAACCATTCACACCTCCAGCAACCCCCCTCTCCCCCACACCTACAATTTAAATCAGCGAAGAAGATGTGCGCCAGGTCTTCAGGAAGAACAAAAGAAGGAAAACACCAGGCCCAGACGGTGTGTCACCAGCCTGCCTAAAAATCTGTGCTGACCAGCTGGCCCCCATCTTCACACAGATTTTCAACAGATCACTAGAGCTGTGTGAAGTCTCCTCATGCTTCAAACGCTCCACCATCATCCCCGTCCCAAAGAAACCCAAAATTACTGGCCTTAATGACTACAGACCTGTGACTCTAACGTCTGTGGCCATAAAATTACTTGAAAGACTGGTTTTGGCTTATCTGAAGGACATCACTTGACCCTCACTGGACCCCCTGCAGTTTGCCTACAGAGCAAACAGGTCTGTGGATGATGCAGTCAACATGGGACTGCACTTCATCCTGCAGCATCTACACAGACCAGAGACTTATGTGAGTATCCTGTTTGTGGATTTCAGCTCCGCTTTTAACACCATCATCACGGACACCCTTCAGTATAAACTGTCTCAGCTCTCCGTCCCCACCTCAGTGGGGACCAGATCACCAGCTTCCTGACAGACAGACAGCAGTTAGTAAAGCTTGGTAAATTCACATCCAGCACCCGCACCATCAGCACTGGAGCTCCTCAGGGCTGCGTTCTCTCCCCACTGCTCTTCTCCCTCTACACCAACGACTGCACATCTAAAGACCCCTCTGTCAAGCACCTGAAGTTTGCAGACGACACCACACTGATCAGCCTCATTCAGGACGGTGACGAGTCTGCTTACAGACAGGAGGACAAGGAGCTGGCTGTCTGGTGCAGTCTTAACAACCTGGAGCTCAACACGCTCAAAACTGTGGACTTTCGTGGAAATCATGGACTTCAGGAGAAACCCCCCTGCTCTCCCCCCACTCACCATCATGAACAGCACTGTGACTGCAGTGGAGTCATTCAGATTCCTGGGTACATCCCTCAGGCTATATCCATCTCATGAACACTCAACAATAAATGTGGAACACACAATTATAATACACTATACATTCACCACACTCACTAATTTTATCTTTATTTTCTCATTTCTAATTTGCACATACTTGACCTGTACATACATAGTTGTTTATATTATATATTGTGTTTTTGCTGCTTTGTACATTGCCTTTTGGTTAATTGTTGTTATTCTTTTATTATCTGTGTCCTGTCCTGTTGCTGTCTTTCTGTTGCACTGTGGAGCTTCTGTCAAATATCTTGTATGTGTAAACATACTTGGCCAATAAAGCTCATTCTGATCCTGATTCTATAAAGACAATAGTAAACAGTCATTATTAATTTGAAATCGGTTCATTGTTGTCATTTCGGTTTAATAACTGTGTGAAATCCATAAATTATGGAGTCAAAAAGCTGCTCTGGAGAAAACAGTGATGTCATCACCCAGCTCAGTTCAGTTTCCTTTTCCAATAGTGTCCATGCAGTCAAGTCAATAATATTGCCAAATGTCAGGCGGCCTTAACCAAGCAAGGTAAAAGGTGATAGTGGCAAATCGGCACCAAATCAGCATATCAGAATGATATCTGAAGGATCATGTGACACTGAATACTGGAGTAATGGCCGCCAAAAATGTAGCTTTGCAATCACATTACATTTTAATATATATATATTTTCCAATCTTTTGGCCACCATTCCTTACAAAAAGTTGTATCAAGTTTATTTTATTAAGTATTCTTAAGTAAGTTCAAGTATATTTTAAGTATACTTTATGTAGTAAGTATACAAATTATTGAGTGTACTATTTCAATACTCCTTGGGACTAAATTGGCCCACTTTCTAGTATATACACAATTTTATTTTTAAGTATAACAATAGTAAATTTTGATTACACAGTTAATTTAGATCAGTGTTTTAGCTTGTACTGCAACTATACTAAAAGTGAACTTATACTGATAGTTTATTAATTAAATACTTGTAGTAGCATTTTAGTACACTTTGAAGTATAGTCTCAGTAGTTTAATACCGCCAGTATACTCGTAAGTTTTCTTTAAGTGAACTTTACGTCATACTTTAAGTATACTACTATGTCCCTTCTGTTACGGGGTTGACGAGACGTGAGACGTGCGGATCCATTCGCAAGGCTTTATTAGTAAAACATGGTCAAGACAGACAGGGTCAAATAACAGCAGACTGGTATGGCAGAGGCAAGACACAGAACAATCCGAAGGGCAGTGTGGGTCGACGATCAGCGTACAGTATCCAGACAGGGCAAGGCAGAGAGAATAATCCAGGAAACCAGGCAGGAATCAGAACCAGGAAAACAAACTAAGAAAACAGGGAAACGCTTTGTAAGGTAGACGGGCTAACAATACTCGGTCCTGAGCAAGAGCAAGTCCCAGGCTTATATGGTGTGTGGTGGTGATTGAAATGATGATCAGGTGTGGGCGAGATAGTGAACAGCTGTGCGTGTCGTCAGTGCAATGTATTGTGGGAACTGTAGTCCAGTGTGCTGTACAAGTCCATGTGGTGAGTGAGTGACATCTGGTGGCGAGTTAACGGAAGAGCATGACCAGGATTCATGACATAGCCCCCCCAAGGAGCGGCTTCCAGACGCTCTTATATAGTCCAGGAGGGCGGTGGAGCGGAGGCGGAACAGGGGGAGGGACGGAGGGCCAGGTCCGTGAGGAAGTGGGACTGAGGCAGAACCGGCAGAGCAGGACACCCCGGCGGAACCGGAGACCAGGACAGAGCAAGAGTCCACCAGGGCGGAGCAGACGGACCAGGAGCCCACCAGGGCGGAGTAGATGACCACCAGACCGGAGTAGAAGACCACCACGGCGGGGCAGACGACCACCAGACCCGAGCAGAAAACCACCACGGCGGGGCAGACGACCACCAGACCGGAGCAGAAAACCCTCGCCAGGAAGCAGACTGGGCAGGAAACCATGGCAGAGTCTGAGACCTGGGGGAAACAGAGACAGACAACACAGGGAGAGCAGAGACAGACAATACAGGGAGAGCATTCATGATCACAGAGGGCGTGGCAGGGCAGGACGAGGATTCAGAGGCGGCGTTTTTAGCCGTGACAGGGCAGGGCGAGAGCTCACAGACGGCCTCTTTAGCCGTGACAGGACAGGGTGAGAGCTCACAGATGGCCTTTTTAGCCGTGAAAGGACAGGGCGTGAGCTCACAGACGGCCTCTTTGGCCGTGACAGGACAGGGTGAGGGTTCACAGACGGCCTCTTTAGCCGTGACAGGACAGGGCGTGAGCTCAGGAACGGTCTCCATGGCCGTGACAGGGCAGACAGTGAGTTCAGGAACAGCCTCCATGGCCGTGACAGGGTAAACAGGGTAGACAGTGAGTTCAGGAACGGCCTCCATGGCCGTGACAGGGCAGACCGTGAGTTCAGGAACGGCCTCCATGGCCGTGGCGGGGCAGACAGGGAGTTCAAGAACGACCTCCGTGGCCGTGACGGGGCAGACCATGAGGTCAGGAACGGCCTCCGTGGCCGTGACAAGGCAGACAGCGAGTTCATGAGTGGGCGCCACCACCTCGGGAGGTTCTGCAGCGGAAGCTGCCACCTCTGGTTGTTCTGCAGTGGACGCCGCCTCCTCTGGAGGTTCTGGGGCAGACTCGTGGACAGGAGAGGCCTCAGGAGCAGACTCGTGGACAGGAGAGGCCTCAGGAGCACAGTGTACAGCCCACACACTCAAAATGGCGACCGCCATAACGGGAAGCACTGAGGTGAGGGGAACAGTCTCTGTAACAGCCAGGGTTGAGGCCCTGGGAATGCCAGCTGCTCGCACCGATATCAGTGGTGGATCCCTTATGCTGGAAACCAGACAGGGAACTCGAAGGACTGACCTTAAATCCTTGGGTGTGACAGACTCTGGCTGGAGTACTGAGACGTGGGCAGACTCTGGCTTGACGCGAGCAGACTCTGGCTTGACGCGAGCAGACTCTGGCTTGACGGCGATGACATGAAGGGGTGCTGTTGCTGCCTCCATTTTGCGAGTGAGTGCGATGTTGCGTTCCTCCGTGACACCCACAGTGAACGAAGAGCCCACACACAGCAAAGCATAATCCATATACTGAGCGAGTGACGCACGGGGACCCTCACAGATTAAACGTGATTTGAGTGGTTGGTTAATGCCCTCACAAAAGAAGTCAATAAGTGCATAGTCCGGAAGATCAGAAAAATGGGCGAGGTCTAAATACTCTTGTATATACTCCTCGAGCGGTCGCGAGCCCTGCTCGAGGGTTAATAATATACGTGCCATGTCCATACCTGGCCAATGTCCACTGGAAAAGCCGCTGGATCCTGGTGTGGCCGAGTATTCTGTTACGGGGTTGACGAGACGTGAGACGTGCGGATCCATTCGCAAGGCTTTATTAGTAAAACATGGTCAAGACAGGCAGGGTCAAATAACAGCAGACTGGTATGGCAGAGGCAAGACACAGAACAATCCGAAGGGCAGCATGGGTCGACGATCAGCGTACAGTATCCAGACAGGGCAAGGCAGAGAGAATAATCCAGGAAACCAGGCAGGAATCAGAACCAGGAAAACAAACTAAGAAAACAGGGAAACGCTTTGTAAGGTAGACGGGCTAACAATACTCGGCCCTGAGCAAGAGCAAGTCCCAGGCTTATATGGTGTGTGGTGGTGATTGAAATGATGATCAGGTGTGGTCGAGATAGTGAACAGCTGTGCGTGTCGTCAGTGCAATGTATTGTGGGAACTGTAGTCCAGTGTGCTGTACGAGTCCATGTGGTGAGTGAGTGACATCTGGTGGCGAGTTAACGGAAGAGCATGGCCAGGATTCGTGACACCTATTTAGGCATTAATTTGTATATATTTTGTTATATGAATATCTGAACATACAAAACATCAAAAGAAATAACAGAGTGTCTGCTTGTAAAAAAAAACATTTTATTCTAGCTTTATGCATTCTTTTTTAAAACACTTGAATGTGGGTAAATTTCATAGAATAAAAAATAAAGAAATAAACAACATCTTGAACAAAAAGCTGAAAAAAGACTATGAACTGGATTCAGAATGATAATCAAAACATCGATGGAGTCGATCAACACCCCAAAGCTTGACAGTCATTATTACCTCTTCGCTGGTCGACATTTTATTCCATAATGTTTTGATGCTGTTTCATATCTGATGATTGTGTTAGATTACATGTGTAAGAATCTGTTGTTTTGGTTTCTGCTTCACTTGTGTTTTTTTGGAAATTCTTTACAGAATATGTGTTTTAGCACCCTCTACCATATAACAATGAAAACACGGATTCTAGGAGCACAAGTATAGCTTAAATATATTTAGACTTTTTTAAATTATAAGTCAAGTATACTTAAATGTCATTTTAAGTATATTTCTGAGAAGTACATAAAGCCCATTTCTGAGAAGTACATAAAAAGTAAACTAAAAGTATACTTTCCTATTTTTAGTTTAAAAGAAGTATACTAATAGCACATTTGAATAAACTTCTATATGTCAGTCCTGTGTCTTGTTTTCCCCTCCTCTCGTGCCCATATTTGGCCTTCCTCGTTCCTGTCATTATTAGTCCCTAGCCCTGTTTGATTAGTCCACACCTGTTTCCGTTCTTCCTAGTTGATTTCCCTGTGTTCTTAAGCCCTGTGTTTCCCTGCCCCTGTGTCCAGTCTGAACGTCGTCTATGTTCGTCTCTCCCCAAGCTCATCGTTTGTCTGTGGATTCAAATAAAGAGTACTATTTGGAAACTCCCTGTGTTCCGAGAGGGTTCTGACACTATATACAAATATTCAATTTATTCAATACACTAATCTGTAGTAGTGGCTTTTTTTTTTTGGTCCCACTTTATATTAAGTGGCCTTAAGGACTATGTACTTACATTTAAATTAATCATTTAGTACAATGCATTTATTGTGTACATACATGTTTTTAAATTGTACTTATATTTTAAAAATACCTGCATGTAATTACATCTGTAATTAATTTCTGTAATTAGGTTGGCTTGAGAAAGCCAACCTACTGAAATCCTATTTAAACTTATTAAGTTGGCTTGAGAAAGCCAACTTACTGAAATCCTTATAAACTTCTTATTATTAAGTTGGCTTGAGAAAGCCAATTTACTGAAATCCTATTTAAACTTATTAAGTTGGCTTGAGAAAGCCAACTTACTGAAATCCTATTTAAACTTATTAAATTGGCTTGAGAAAGCCAACTTACTGAAATCCTTATAAACTTCTTATTATTAAGTTGGCTTGAGAAAGCCAATTTACTGAAATCCTAATAAACTTCTTATTAGGTTGGTTTGAGAAAGCCAACCTACTGATCTTCTACTTAATCTTATTATTATTCTTCTTAGCCAAATTTCTGAACGCATCTCCTCCTAGAGCTTTCAAGCTAGAACCACCAAACTCAGCCCAGCTCTTCAGACTGGTCTCACTTAGTGTGCTATATCTTTTCTAACTGATCCGACTTATAGTTTTCATAAAAATGAATATTAAAAATCATAAAAATCCCATAGACTTACATTCATGGAATGTTCAGATGAGCCAAGAGTATTCAAACTCCAACTGTCAAAATTCAAACTGAAGCCCATTAGACTAAATCAGACTTCCCTTCTATGTACTATTTCTAATCCATTCAAACTCATTCATATTCAAACTCCAACTGTCAAAATTCAAACGTAAACAAACTGAAGCCCATTAGACTCAATCAGACTTCCCTTCTATGTACTATTTCTAATCCATTCAAACTCATTCATATTCAAACTCCAACTGTCAAAATTCAAACGTAAACAAACTGAAGCCCATTAGACTCAATCAGACTTCCCTTCTATGTACTATTTCTAATCCATTCAAACTCATTCATATTCAAACTCCAACTGTCAAAATTCAAACGTAAACAAACTGAAGCCCATTAGACTCAATCAGACTTCCCTTCTATGTACTATTTCTAATCCATTCAAACTCATCTAATATTTCTAATTAATCTATCTATCCTAGCGACATGCTAATCATGCTAGAAACATACTAACAATATGCTAGAAGCTTGCAAATCATGCTAGCAACATGCTAATCATGCTAGCAACCTGCTAGTCACTTGCTAATCATGCTAGAAACATGCTAGTGACATGCTAGTAACTTGCTAATCATGCTAGAAACATGCTAGTCACATGCTAGTGACTTGCTAATCATGCTATAAACATGCTAGCAACATGCTAGTGACTTGCTAATCATGCTAGAAACATGCTAGTGACTTGTTAATCATGCTAGAAACATGCCAGCGTCATGCATGATTATATTAGGTGGCCTTAACTACTATGCACTTGCTAGTCATGCTAACAACATGCTAGTCACTTGTTAATCATGCTAGAAACATGCTAGCAACATGCTAGTCACTTGCTAATCATGCTACCAACCTGCATATGCATATAACATGCTTATTTCTAATTAATCTATCTATCTATCTATCTATCTATCTATCTATCCTAGCGACATGCTAATCATGCTAGAAACATACTAACAATATGCTAGAAGCTTGCAAATCATGCTAGCAACCTGCTAGTCACTTGCTAATCATGCTAGAAACATGCTAGCAACATGCTAGTCACTTGCTAGTCATGCTAACAACATGTTAGTCACTTGTTTATCATGCTAGCAACATACTAATCATGCTAGTGACATGCTAGTATCTTGCTAGTGACTTGCTAATCATGCTAAAAACATGCTAGCAACAATATCTATGTATCCATCCATCTAAATTTTCAAACTTCAAGCTTTTACAACTGCTTTTAAACTTTTAAACTTTAAGGCTAGGCTTTCTCAAGCCAACCTAAAGTTTGTCTTGACAAACTTTTTTATCTAGTTGCATTTATAATTACACTGTTGACCTATCCCTTACACCTTAACCCACTCTTAAACCTACCCATACTACCAAACCTATCCCTATCCTTACCCGTATCCCACCTCAATAGCAGCAAAAGTGTTTTGCAATGCAACATGAACACAGTAAGTACATGTCACGGTTCATGGGCTCACGGTGTCATCCTCGCTCTGTTTTGTGTGCGTGTGTGTATGTGTGTGTTGCGGCTGATTCGCTCCAGCTGCGGATGATTACCAGCACTATAGTAGATATCTTCACGCTGTCCCTCTCTGTCAGATCCTTGGATTGCCTGCTGTGTTATGGTCAGTGATTTCCACGTTCCTGTTTCCTGGTTCTTCGTCTCCGGATCTCGGTCATCCACTGGACTCCGCCACTGGGAACTTGGCCATTCGTTGCATCCCTGGGTTACCTTTCCAGACGGATGCTGTGCACCATTGATCACCTTACTGTTGTGACTCTGACCTTTGTCAAAATAAATCACTGTTGTTTTCTGCAGCTTGAATCCTCCCGTCTTTCATTGTGACAGTACACTGTACTTATTTTTTGATGTAAGTACATAGTCGTAAAGGCCACTTAATATAAAGCGGAACCTTTTTTAAAATATTGTGCTATAACATGATCACATAACATGTCACGGTCAAGTAATGAAAATCACTAAAATTAAATATTAATTCAGCAGATTGTCAAAATTATGTTGTGGGATTGCAATGGGCAAAAATATCTGAGTTTTGAGGGGTGACATTTGATGCGTTTAACCTACTGTTTAACCTACTGCTTAATTTTATGTTAGATAACAGTTTAATATATTCAATAGTTCTAAACAAATTCAATGCATGCTTCTTAAAATTAATATAACACTAACAAGTAAAAGGAAAATAAATACCTTTTGGGTGCATCCTTTGAGCAACCATTTAGGAAGGCTAGACAAATGCTGATCCTTCCCAGCTAGAAGATCAAAATGAAATCAATGTTGATTAACGCAATAGGCTGTTGATTACGTCTGCATGTCAAATTGGGCATGAATGCTTCCAGAACAGGCTCTGGAGGTTCCGAACCTCCTAACCCTTCACTGGCAGTAATAACTAACTGCATAGCTGATGAAACTCACAGCAAGTGCTAGAAGGAATCCTGCTGTCTCTCAAAACCTGAGAATGCTTTTGAATTCTCAGCAGTGATTCTCTCTTTGCTTAAAGACAGTCTTAAATACACCGAAAAAATAAAGATTTTGCCTTCGCACTTGTATCTCAGGTTCTTTTATCTAATAGTGAAGATTGATCAATTGTCAGTTGAGCCGATTGTATAGGTCTTATTTTAAAAGTTTTAATTCATCGTGTTATGTTAAATTTTTTTGTATGTGTTTTCAAAATACACATTGTTTCATGTTGATAATATCTTAATACCTTCATGCATACCCTTCATACATTTTAATATAATTTAACATTTTTGTAATATAATTTACCTGTAATGAGATTTGGTATATATAATTGGTATAAAGCAAATATCTCTTTATGTGAGTGTATTGTATGTATGCATGTAAACTTTAATGTGCTATATATACTGTATATATATCTGTATATATACTGTATTTAAATATACTGCTGGGCAATACATTGTGTGGCAATATAAACAATAAAGCAGTTTATTTGCTATCATGTTGATATGCATCCATCACGTCAAGAGGCCTTACTACACTTAATGGTTTTAATAAAACCTATCCTTTTCTACATAGTGATAGTAACCTCAGATACACTTTAGGAAATAAAAGTCAGCACTGTTGAAACACAGTGACCTTGTTTGGTGGTTTAGCACTTCAAACAGAAAACCGAAAGAGTGGATGAGGTAAAAGAGAAAGGGAGGTAGTGTGCTTTTACAAGCACCGTTGAGCATTCATGTTTCCTCTGAAGGTGTTAGAATAACACCAGTGCTGTGCAACTTTGTGGTTTTAGTGTTTTGAATCATGGGTTATTTCTTTCGTATCGGTGCTTCCAGAGTGAGTGCCACTCCCTATATTTACAACAAAGACCTTCTCAATCAAACTCAACTAGAGGTTATTATCCTATAAATCTGTAAGTGCTTCCTGTTGCGCTGTGTATTGCTATCCAGTGTTGTATTACAATCATACTGAATAGTACTGTTATACTATATTACTTTTGTAGTTATTATTATTTTTTGTTTATTTAATATTTAGAATTTCTAAATAATTATTAATATTTCATTTCATTTTAGTTAAAGCAATTTTGTTGTATTTTTATTCTTTTATATTATCATTTTTAATATGTTTATATAGCTTTTATTTCAGTTATTTTATTTAGTTCGGTACATCAACTCAAAATTGTACGACAGGTTGCAGACATACGAATAGAAAATAATTTTGGTGGTCTACAGTTTAGTTAGAGTTATGTGGTCATGGTTTCAAATCATTTAACACACAACAACGTTTGGTGGGACACTACACGCTCTTACTGAGGCAGTGGCCTTTTTTTAAACTTGTCACTCAGCAAATTCAGTTTGCCTTGAAACTAACTAACAATGTTTTCTAAACATTAAACAATGCCATTATTTATAACTGAGCACTACTAATAATTGATAGTATATGAGAACTCAGCATATTAGAATGATTTATGAAGGATCATGTGACACTGAAGAAGAATCAAGTAATGGCTGCTGAAAATATAACTTTTGCCATCCTGGGATAAATTACTTTTTTTAGCTTTGTAACATGGTTTGTTATCCTTCTGGAAGCACCCATCACAAGATGGCTACACTGTGGTCATAATGGAATGGACATGGTCACCAACAATACTCAGGTAGGCTGTGTCATTTAAAAAAGACTCAGTTGGTACTAAAGAACCTAAAGTGTGTGCCATGAAAATATCCTCTACACCATTACACCAGCAGCAGCCTGGCAGAAGGGTTCCATGCTTTCATGTTGTTCATGTCCAATTCTGACCCTACCATCCGAAAGTCACTGCAGAAATCGAAACTCATCAGACCAGGTAACCTTTTTCCAATCTTCTATTGTCCCATTTTAATGAGTCTGTGTGAAGTGTAGGCTCAGCTGTGTTTTCTTGGCTGACAAGGGTGGCACCCAGTGTGGTCTTCTCCTTCTGTAGCCCATCTGCTTCAAGGTTTGACATCTTGTGAGTTCAGAGATGCTCTGCTGCATACCTCGGTTTTAACGAGTGGTTATTTGAGGTGCTGTTGCTTTTCGATAAACTCAAACAAGTCTGGCCATTCTACTCTGGCTTCTGGCATCAACAAGGCATTTTCGCCCACAGAACTGCCACTCACTGGATATTTTGTATTTTTTGGGCCATTCTCCATAAACCCTAGAGATTGTTGTGCGTAAAAATCCCAGTAGATCAGCAGTTTCTGAAATACTCAGACCAGCCCATTTTGCACCAACACCAGCCACTTTCAAAGTCACTTAAATCACCTTTCTTCCCTATTCTGATGCTTGGTTTGAACTTCAGCTGTTTGTTTTGACCATGTCTACATGCTTAAATACATAATCTCTTAAATACAGAATGTATACATACAGTTACTGCCACATTATTGGCTAATTAAATATTTGCATTAATAAGCAGGTCAGGTGTACCTAATAAAGTGGCCAGTGAGTGTATATAATGAAGCCTCTTTGTAAAACCATTAAGACTTTTGCTATCATGAGAACTAAGTAGACTTTCCTTCCAAAATGTCATTATGTTTTACAGTAGAGGTCTTGATCTTGGCGTAAAATCATACAACATCGATTTTGACAACCTGCTAAAAATAAATGTACTTACGTTTTTTTCTTACTTGCTATTTTTCTGTAACATCTGATGTGGACATGGCAGTGAACTGAATGCCCTTCACACATGAGATCACAGATTAGTATCTAGTAGAGCCCGCATCTGAACATACTCTCCGGATTAAAGCAAAAGCAGGTATGACCCTGGCACTACAGTGGAGTGGGCACATGGACTGGCATGGATGTTGGCACAGAGCTAACACAAGCAGATATAGGCCCCGTCCACACGAAGACGGGTTTCTCTGTATATGCATACATTTTTTACCGTATAGGCGTTTCGTCCATATGAAACCGGCGTTTTCGAAGAGTGAAACCGATCATTTTTGAAACCGGGTCCCAGGGTGGATAAATTTGAAAACGCCGGTTTCATGTTTTCATGTGGACGGCGAATCCGTATATTTTCTGAAACGATGACGTCATCAGACCACGTCTCGCCCCTAATCAGACACCGCTACGTCACATAACAGTGACAACAACAACAACAATGTCAGACTACGTGCCTGTGTTCGTGCTGCAGAACCTACTGAGCTCATTAGTTTTATTAAAGCAAAATCTTCTGCTTTGTGTGTTAGTTTATATTCAGCGCGCAAGGTTTACGCACATGGTCCAAGTCTTCTTCTCTGTTTTTTGTGTATCTCTGTGGCAGAATTACAGCGCCACATATTGGTCTGGCATGTGTACTACATCGTTTTCAGTCGGTTTCAGTGATTCCGTGTGGACGCAGATATTTCCTGAGACGACTCCGTGTTTACGGAATTTGAGGCAAAAAAAAAGATCAGATACGGAGAAACCCGTCTTCGTGTGGACGTAGCCATAGTGAGGACGGGGGAGGCTCCTGGATTCAGGAGTGACACCTGTATGAGCATGACTGAGGGTGAGATTGAGACATGGGAATTGTGCTGGGTACATGAGCTGGCAGCGCTGGTCTGCCTGAAGAGATAATCCCTCCATAAAGTCACGTTTCAGGAACTCGGGAGGTTGACAGATGGCACAGGCCAAGCCAAGTGAATATCAATGTGTATGCATGTGTTTTTTTCTTTTTTTTTTAAATTGTGATTTCAAGCCAAAAATGCCAAAGGTCCTACTAAAAATGTATAAGGGTTTATAGGCATACATTACAAATGGGGGTTTGCAAGGGAATTGCAGGGAGTTCATGAGACGATGAAAAGCTAATAATTAAAACCAGAGTAAAATTAAATAAATGTGGCTACACATTCAAAGTAAAACTGTAAATCATAGTATAGCTTAATGCAGTTTTCAAATCAAAGGCTGTGTGTTTCAGATTGAAGAGCAGCACTGTGTTTATTTACACATGTGGTTTACAGAATTTTCAGCATCTCAGTACTTCGGTTCTGTCACATATCACAGGGAGGCACAGAGAAGAGGAGTTCACGTAACGAAAGTCTTTAATTTCCAAAAGGTAGACAGGGATCACAGGCAGGGAAGACATTCAACAGCAGATCAAGACTAAGGGAGAACACAGGACTTATAAAGACAAGGAAATCAAGGCGCAAAACAGGTGATAAGAATAAACAATGGTTAACTAATGACAGGAAAAACCAAATAAGGGCAAAACGTAACTAAACGGGAACACACACACGTGACAGGTTCACAGTAAATGATGCTTTTTCTATGTATGTGCAGTGAGTTCATTGTGCATTTTGGGAGCACAGTGGGCACTAGGTTTGCTTTATTTACATGTTTGCATAATTTCCAACATTTATACGGATAAAAGTTTTCAGCATTTCATCAGTATTCAGACAAAAATACAAGCTTGAGGATTTGTATATTTCAAAGTGAAGTATTTAAGAATATTAGTATTGTTAGTGTACACTGTAAAAAACAATTCCGTAAAATTTACGGTAAATAACCAGCAGCTGTGGTTGCCAGAATTTTACTGTAAAATATGGTAGCAATGTTTTAGGTTGTATGGTTTTAACTTAAATGAACAGTTAAATACCGTAATTTCATTAACTGATATAATGTTAATATACCAACCTATTGAAGTACTGAAATGTGTTTTGTGCCTTTGTAATACACTGATAACCACCAAAAGCAGATGGTGATGAGAAAGTCACATGATGAACCAAAGCCCATCACAAGCATCTTAACATTCACACAAACACTAAGAACCCTCATGATAACTGAAATAATGCAATAAACATTAATTTAGCATTAGGTGTAACATACAACCCTAATGTACAAAACTGATAAGAAAAAAAATAAGAATAAACAGTTATTTAAAAAAAAAAAAACATCAAATTTGAAATGTAATGCAGGGAATTCTGGGAATGTCAATTTATGGTTATTCACTGTAAATTAGTTATTTTTCACTTCCAAAAATGGTATAATACCGTAAAATTACATGCATTGTCCAATACAGTTTTTCACCATTTATAGTAGGGGAACCTACCGTTAATCATTTAACAGGTTTTTACTGTAGCATTTCTACAGTCGTTTACCGTTAATTTCACGGTCATTTTTTACAGTGTAAAATAAAAAAATTATTATAATTATTAAATATGAATTTTTGTTTTAAACAGTTTCTGGGCTAAAACATCTTTAAATGTTTGCATTTGGTTAAACTAGAGACTGTTCACACAATATGCTTCATGATATTTTATTGATTGTTTTTCTGTGGTAAAGGGATTCACCCAAAAATAATTCAGACATTATTTACAAACCCTCATGTCGATCCAAATGACTTATTTTGTCAAACATGGCTACTTTATGGGGAAACAAGCTTCTAAATCATACAGAATGAAAATGTTTGAAAAGTTGTGAGGGGTAGGTTTAGGGGAAGGGGTATAGAAAATTATGTTTGTACAGTTAAAAATCATTACCTCTATTAGGTGGATACAAACATTATTTAAAATATCTTCTGTCATGAACATCTACAAGAAATACATGTTTGTAACAATATAAAGGTGAGTAAATGATAACAGAATTTTTATTTTTGAGTAAACTACCCCTTTAACATGCACTAGGTGGAAGTTGCTGTCATGAATGCTGTTTTTATGGCATTCAACTTTTGAAAATGTATTGTGAAATACCTGCATTTTTTCCATCCTGTGCTACATCTAGCTGTTTCTCTCTCTCTCTTGTGTCACTAATAGGGTCACTAAATGCAAACATAAACTGTATCTACCAATGTTCAATGTAAAATGTGGGACTTGAAACAAAACCAGCTGAGAACCACTGATCTAGTACATGCCTTCATAGCTCTAATATGTCAGTATTTACAGATGACCTCAACTGATAGTCATACAGTCCTGACATCAGTATGATGTCATGTATCCAGCCCTTCCTGAGGACTCAGGAGCAGATGAGGAATGCTTGGACTGATGTTGGGAGACATGGATCAGAGGGGATGAGTGCCGATCTGCCTAAGTGGAGTCAATCAGGATGTAGAGATGTGAGGGTGAAGAGGATGAAACAGATGTGATGAGATGTTAGGAGGACAGCAGGAACCAAACAGGACAGAAAAGTACCTGGGGGTCATGTTTGAAGACTAACTGAGCATTACCACCCACATTTCAACAATGGTCCTGTTGTGTAAGTTTGGTATATTCATCTTTAAAAAGTGCCAGAGCATGAGGTAATGATCAAATCTGACCCAGTGTTTCTCTAGTGTTGGCTTTAGTAACCTATAGCAGGACTTTTTTTTTTTTTTTTGACATATCACAGACCCACAAATATGATCATTTTAGTACAGGCACACTATACTAAAATTTAAAAGACAGCTATATATTTTTATGCATAAAGGAAAAAAAATATTGGAAAATATTTAGTTTCTATTAGGCTGTTACATTATTTAGATTTTTTTTTCACTGTACTATGCATTATTTAATTATCTGTTTAGGTAGTTATTTTAACCATTTTTAAAATGTTATTCACATGTATGATACTCATCTTATTTATTTATTTAATGTTATTGTTATCATTTATTTTATTTGTTTATTTATCTATTTTTTTTACACAGCTTTTCTGTTATATTTTGCACAGAGCCAATAGCACTCCCTTGCAGCCCTCTGGGGGTCACTGGACCCCAAATTGAAAACCCCTGATCTATAGTGCACTAATTATAGTAGTAGTAGTAGTAAAATGGTGCATTAATGTTTTGTGCTTGCTGGGATTACAGTGGGTTTATATTTTTCAATAGTAAATTCAGGATTAGGTAATGGATTAATGTAATCCTTGTTTGATATTCATATGTGGATGTTACAGACAAAATTCTGAATAATTTTTTGGTAGTCTAAAAACAAAAATGTAATGTCACGATGATGGCTACCAAAAATAAGTTGGCTGACAGTATGAATAGGGTGTGCTAATATGTATGTGTGTGAGTGTGAGTGTGTATGTGTGTGTGTGTGTGTGCATGCGCGCTCGTGTGTGTCTGAGTGTGTGTATGTGCGTGCATGCAGATCAAGTTGTCTCTTGGTTTTGTTTCATGACAGACTGTTACATCACAGCAGGAGACATTTTAAATTTTAACATCCTGCTCAGAGCAGAGTGTGTCACTGCCGAGGGAGACAAGACACTGATCCACCCACCCTAACACAGCCTCCCAGCATCCCCTAATCTCTCTTTATCTAACAAATCGTCACCCTATCCCCACTGTCAAGAACTCCCATTATCTCACAATTTCTCTCTCATCCTCTTTCTCTGTTTGCACTCTGAACAGGTTTTGTGGATTCTGGCTTTCATCAGACATAGAAGCTGACATGCAGAGAGAAATTTGAAGACTGACATTTGGGGGGGCAGAAGAGAAAAACCTGAATAGATCAGACAAGAGAAACCTCACAGACCAAACTCCCACAGGAGTGAGTGTGGGTCTGTGTTGTCCCATTGGCTTTAATGTGCTATTTCTTGATGAATGAAACTTGGGCTAGAGATGAGAGTTGATTGATAGACACAGACAGATAGTCAGTTCTCTCCCTCCTACTTTTGAATATACCCCCACCACCATATTATATTAATGAAAATCACCAATGAGGAAAAAAAAAAAAAAAAAAAACACTGAGAAATAATTCCTTTTTTTTTTCATTAACAAAACTGTCTTTATTTTGTGCAATTTCATATTGCTATTTCTGTTTTCTGTTGGTTTTGGCATAAAATGTGATCTGGATATGTTTTCATTCCGATTTATCCATGAACATGCAAGTACTGTCTTCTTTCAAAGCTACTTTAAAATCCTTAAAAAACAAGTTACAAGTTACTAGTCATTTATAGTTAAAATACTGTAAAGCAACTATTTTAGCTACACTGTGAGGAAGTGGCTTACAAGCTACTGAAGAGCAATGTCTTATTGAATGTTATTTATAATTTAATCAGCCATATATCTCTGGGTCAAAAAACAATGAAAAAAAGTTTTTGAATGAATGAATGAATGAACAACATTATACATTAACAGATGCATATACATTAAATATAATGAAAAACTAGAATAGCCTACTGCTTAAGTTATACAAATAGACATGCTGATAAACAAAATAGTCATAGAAAAAGACAGAGACTTGAATCAATGTATCTGTTCATTTATAACTGTCCAAATAAAGCAATTCACTAGAAAGAATCAGACAGTCCAAAGCTACATTCACGAGTTCACACATCCATGTACAGTAGCAAGAAAAGAATGTGAACCCATTGGAATTGGTTGGTTTTCTGCATAAATAAGTCATAAAATGATCTGATCTTCATGAAAGTCACATGTAGACAAACAAAATATGCACAAACAATTAAAATTGTTCATGTTTTTTAAACACATCCCATTAAACATACACAGTGCTGTGGAAAAAGTAAGCAAACTTTACCTTTTGGTTGGTTTGTGAGCTGTTTATGAGTCCCTTGTTTGTTGTAAGCACTTAAACTGCCCACTGTTCTTTAGATCCTGCACAAGGGTTAAAACATTCACTGATGCTCAAATAGGAAACACAATGCATTAAAAGCTAGCGGTGAAAACCTTTTTAACAGGATGATCTGTAATTTTCACTGTAATCTTCGAATGAGAGAGAAGATAATCTCAGGAGGTTTGGACTCAGGACACATCATTCTGCACTCATATTTACATATATTACATTCTATATCGTGAATGGCACTGCATGCACTATAAAGAGCAGGAATGTCCAATCCTGTTCGTAGAGGTCTTCAGGATCACCAGAAACTGCAGGTGTGCTTTCCATTGGGGTGAATGAAGTCCACAGCGCGCACCCACACACGCACACACACACACACACACACACACACACACACACACACACACAGTATGCTCTTGTCCAGAGACATGATAGCACAGTATGGATCATACAGATACAGATCATGGACCAACACAAATTAAAAGCTTTTTAAACCTCATCATAACCAATACTGCAAATTATCATTACTCTAAAATGGAAATATATTGGGTTCAATTTTAATACAACTGTAGCTGTCACAAGCTGTCAAGTGCTGCTTTGCCGAGTGATGTGAAAAAAAAAATGCTACTGAGGGTTACAAAAAGGAAAGAAAGAAAGAAAAGATTACCTCTTAATTATATGCCCTTGGCTTATTATTCAACTGGAAATGTCAAAGCACCAAGGAAATGACACTCATAAAGCTACTTCACAGTAACTTTAAACACACAATCATAATACAATGTAATAATAATAATAATGTTTAAACTTTTTTTTTTTTTGGAGCTTCACTGCCCCTGTATCCATTTACCTCCAGTGCATGGAAAAGATCAACGTGAACATTCTGCTAAATTTCTGTTTTTATGTTCCACAGAAGAAAGCAAGTCATAAGAGTTTGGAACCACATGAGGGTGAGAGACAGCTATTTGTTTTAAGGTGAACTATTAATTTAAGTTCGAAAACCTTTGTGACATAAAAGGTATGTGATGCAATATATAGGGTAAACATTGAAGATCAGAAAGGTGTTTGTAGAGAAAGAGTCCTCAGGCTGAACTACCCAACTGATTTCCTCCAGAATGAAGAATGAATGTAAGACACAGATATCACAATAACGTACAATGATGAACGGTGTAATGAAGATGAGATGCAGCAGCTATGAATAAACAAGGGAGGGAATGACGGATGAGAGTACACTATCAGAATGATAACACACTTCTTCATCTGTGAATGGGATATCGCACTGTAAGAAAAGGTCCAAATCTGATAAAGAGAGAGCGAGAGACAGAGAGAGGAGAAAGAACAATCAATTCTGGAACAATTGAAACTTAAACCTCTAGTCTCGGTGGTTCAAGAACAATGTCAGGCATGTCCTGAGCTTGCCTTTTGGACACTATGACAGTAAGATTAATATACTGTATATTCTTTATTCTAATGAATGATTTCTGCCACTGTTTGACATGCCCCCCCCCCCCCCCCCCCCAACTGAAAATAAATTAACCACATGCCTATAAAAAAATTACAAAATGATTTTAGAGGCTACTTCCAGTCAGTTTATTTTTGATTGTTTGTTTGTTTGTAAATATTTGGCCATTATATTCAATCACTGTATCATGTGTCTGGACAACTGACAATAACCTTGGCAGTGTGGACAAGAAACATACTACAATTTTTTTTTTTTATTTTTTTTTTTTTAGGATGAATATGCAGGGCTACCAATTACTCACCTTCATGTCATTCCAAACCCTTAAAGGGTTAGTTCACCCAAAAATGAAAATTAACCCATGTTTTACACATCCTCTAGGCTCTAGGGTTTATGACTTTCTTCTTTCAGACGAATCCAATCAGAGTTGTATTAAAAATTGTGCTTGCTCTTCTAAGGTTTATAATGGCACTGGGCAGGTGTTTTTTCAACAGTCCAAAAGTAGTCAAATAAAGTGCATCAATCTGATGAATGGATGCATTTTTGTACGAAAAATATCCATATTTAAAAAGTTATAAACACTTTCCTCTCACTTCCACTAACTGTTTATTACAAAAACGTATCTATAGACACTTATAATCATAATATACAATCTTAATATACATCATTTGACATAAATCATTTGATATTGTTAAATAAATCCATATAAATCAAGCAAAGTCTGAATTGGAAATGGTAAATAGAATCTTCAACATGTCTTGAAGAAGGAGAACGAAGGAGGTTTGTTCTTGCACATCTAGCAAGTACTGTTGAGTTTCCATTTACTATATTTGATGTGCTCTGTGCATATGTGATGCAATGATCAGTGTTTATATGTGAATAAAACCCTGCTGAGTCTGTTCCTCGAGAGTGTTGGCAGGGACCCAGATAATCAGCCATGCTCTAGGGGGGTGAAAAACTCTGGGATTTTCAGGGATTGCTCTTCACTCGTCTTTCTGGTCTGAGGCCTGGCCTGGAAAAGGCCTGCTGGCAGAGAGCAGCACACTGTCTCAGGTCAACATAATGACAGCTCAATCTGTGTGAAAGATTGCTCTGGAAGTAAGTTTTAACTCAACACACAAACCATAGCTCTGTTCCAAAATATGAGCTGCTATGCTATCTATCCAGGAAACTACCTTATATGTCAGCATTCTAACTGTCATGGAACCTCATATGTTGTAAACCTATTGTAAACCTTGTCCTGAAAATAATCACATTTAATGCTTTCAATGTATAGGTCATGAGTAGTCTTAGAGTTACTGAGGGATTCAAAATAAACCTAGTATGTGAATCTTCATGTGTAACAAATGGGTTCAGTGTTTGATCCTCTTCTCTTCACAATATAGAGTATACAACCTCAATAACCCCAATCAAGGCACAAAGCTTCTGTCACAAAGCTTTAGGCAGTTCTACCTGTCATTCCTACTTGACAACCCAGCCCGATCTTGTACGAATTCGTATGACCTTACTCGTACAAATTCATACGATTTTTGCTAATCGTACGTATTTTATGAGTTGCCAGTTCTTATGAATTTGTACAAATGACCTACACCTAACCCCGCCCCTAAACCTACCCGGCACTGGGGTTTAGACAAATCATACTAAATTGTACAAGTGAGGTCATACGAATTCGTACGAATTAGCCACCTAGTAAAATATGTCCGAATTGCCATGAGATAGCGTTGGACAACTCTACCGTCTTATCCCTGCCTTTCATACATTTCGGACTGGATTAAGGAACACCACCTTCAGCTTAACTTTTCGAAGACAGAAATCCTCATAATCAAAGCAAACCCATTAGTCAATTACCACTGTAGAGATGGGTTCAACATTGCTAATGCCAGCAGGGTCAGCCAAGAACCTGGGGTGTAGAGTCAAATTGCTGAATATATTAACATTGTTTTATGCAGAACTGCAAGATATTGTGGGAAAAAATGCAATATGGGATATGCAGTACCATAATGATATAAATGTGTTAATTTAAATTATAAAAATGGAATCGGCAGCAACAGGAATGCTTCGATCAGTATTACTCCAATTCTGAATTCAGAATCGTCCTTCAAGGTTAGTTAATGCAGTTCTAAGTCTTTGAGCAAAAGTGAAGAAAATATACCAAAATAAAAATAGATCGAACAAAACATGAGATGAGTGCCCAACAACCATCAAAAATACCCCCACCTCCCAATATTCTCAACTAATCTGCAAGTGATTTCTAATAAAAAATTATAAAGAAAGAAAAGAAAAGAAAAGAAACAATATAGCCTAATATATTCATATATGCAATAAAGTTCACACATGACACAATAACACAGCATTGACATTCCCCTCTCAAACTGACAAAAGCAGAGCAGTGTGAAACCGCAGTCATGCAACTTAAAAATGTGTGGCTGACAGATACACAGAGAAATAGAGCGAGGATTCTCCAGAGTACACTTTGTTTTGGGATGTTTGATAGATGATGTTTGACATGACACAGTTAACACAGTTATACAGTTACATGTTTTGCATTATATCCAGTGACTTCCAGCAATTATCTAGTTCAGCACTGTGGTCTACAATAGTACTTTGGCCACTTCCATAAAGCTTCACAGATGATGTAATCAATTTGGTCTCCTTACACGCTTAAATTAGATTGAATATTTTTGCAATAAACTTTGACTATCTCATATTTTATGTGTATAATCAATAACGTATTGTTACTAGTTTTATACCGTTTTTGTACCGTTTGTTTATGATTCGATTATGTCATTTTTCAATGCTTCATGGGATGGGTATTTCATTCTCCTTTTGTTTATTACAAGATGTTAGGTACACAGCACTATACTTTTGTCTATTTTCGAGATTTTCAAATACTTCAATTCAGTGACCCAACATACAAGGGCCATGGTCATGTTTTCAAATGTTATAGCTTAAAATGTGCAAAAAGAGCATGTATTCAGCCAAACCAAGGTGGACCCTGGAGAGACCATTTAAACAATGTACAAATTAAATTTTGCAATGTTTTGATTAATCTTGGAGCTGGTTGTTTTGGTTTAAAGTGTACAGCTTACAAATCTTTGAAAATGCCATGCAGAAAATTAATGAGAAAAGTACTTTCAGGGCCACTGCAGTTTGTGGTCACTGTTGAGCTATTTAGCAGTTGCTCTGAATTACTGAGCATGTTTGAGATGGCAATAAATTCCAGCATACACATAGATAGAGACAATATATCATGCCTGCAGAGGTGTTAGCAATACAGTTCACTCCAAATTTTCAGTGTGCACTAGAGTACAGAAACAGCAGACGTACAATCATAGAATGGATCGATTTGACTGAGCTTTGGCTGACTTCCAGATGCAAGTTCAACTATATTCAGTAAAACCACACCCTACACCAACCCAGTTACTGGATTTTGTTTTGGGCAGTCATTTGTAAAGTCCATTGAATACAATGTCACATTGAAACAGTGAAATAGGACTTTAATAATATAATGTAACTCTGAGAGCTGCATGCTAAAGGAATTCTGGTTCTGGTATGGTTTGTGTTCACCTCTAAGGGTAGAAGTCAGTGGAAATGAGTAATTCTGTGGGACTATAGTTAGAATGATATTTGCCAGAAATGTTTTGTTCGGGAAAGTTGTAGTGACAGACAAGGTTGTGGTTACCATGAGGAGAGAAGTGAAAGTTCAAAGACGTAGCTGCAAGTCCTCATGCTGATAAAGATCTATGAAGCTATTAAAGTAATCTAGAATAACAAATGGTATACATTCTCATTTAGAACAGTCACAATCCAATATTTCGAACTAAAGATCTTTAGTAACACTTAATAATTACAGGTGTATTGGAGCAGTGTAGGAACTGACCTCTGCAGGAAAGTAGTTCTCCAGGAACAGGATTGGGCACCACAGCCACTAAATCCATTTAGAAGTCAAGTCAAGTCAAGTCAAGTCAAGTCAGCTTTATTGTCAATTCTTCCACATGTACAGTACATACATACAGAGAATTGAAATTGCATTACTCTCAGACCCTTGGTGCATACAGTTAACATTAAACACGTTCAGATACAGATAATACAGTTTAAACATATGTATATACAACTATACAAATATACAAATGAGGATATTGTAGAAAAAAATAAGAATTAGATCGATAAGTGGCATAAGGCACATGGCAGATAGAGTGCAAAACCAGTTAAATAGAAACAACATTGTGTAGATATATTTGTAGTGCAAAAGAGCTTATCAGTCTGAGGACATTGTAGAAAATAAAAAAAAGAGAGATAGATAAAGTGCATAAGGCACATGGCAGAATAGATGGAGTGCAAACCAGTTGAATGTACAAAAACAAAACTGTGCAGATGGGGGGGGGGGGTGTCACAGAGTCAGAGTTCCTAGTGTGTTGCTGTGTTAAATGGGGGTGAAAGAGGGGAGGGGGGGCAAGGACGGGAGGGAGTTCAGCTTCCTGACAGCCTGATGTATGAAGCTGTCCTTCAGTCTGCTGGTCCTCGCCTGGAGACTCCGCAGTCTCCTCCCTGATGGCAGCAGACTGAAGAAGCTGTGTGTCGGGTGGGTGGGATCGCCTGCAATGCGGAGGGCTTTGCGGGTGAGACGGGTGCTGTAGATGTCCTGGAGGGAGGGGAGAGAGACACCAACGATCTTCTCAGCTGCTCTCACTATTCGTTGAAGTGACTTGCGGCAGGATGCGTTGCAAGCGCCATACCACACAGTGATGCAGCTGGTTAGGATGCTCTCAATGGTGCCTCTGTAGAAGGTGCACATGATGGGGGTCGGGGCTCTGGCTCTTCTGAGTTTGCGGAGGAAGTAGAGACGCTGCTGTGCTTTCTTGGCCAGTGCTACAGTGTTGTTAGTCCAGGAGAGGTCCTCTGTGATGTGCACACCCAGGAACTTGGTGCTGCTCACTCTCTCCACAGTCGCACCGTTGATGGTCAGAGGGGCATGCTGAGTGTGTACTCTCCTGAAGTCAACAACAATCTCCTTCGTCTTCTCCACATTCAGAGAGAGATTGTTGTCACTGCACCACCCGGCCAGGCGGCTCACCTCGCTCCTGTAGTTTGTCTCATCTCTGTTGCTGATGAGACCCACCACAGTCGTGTCATCCGCAAACTTAATGAAAATGTTGGAGTTGTGTGATGGTGTGCAGTCGTGGGTCAGCAGAGTGAAGAGGAGGGGGCTCAGCACACATCCTTGGGGGGCCCCAGTGTTCAGTGTGATGGTGCTGGATGTGTTACTGCCGACCCGTACTGCTTGAGGTCTCCCGGTCAGGAAGTCCAACAGCCAGTTGCACAGAGAGGTATTGAGCCCCAGCTGGGCCAGTTTGTGAGTGAGCTGTTGAGGGATGATTGTGTTGAATGCTGAACTGAAGTCTATGAACAGCATCCTGACATATGAGTCTTTTTTGTCCAGATGTGTGAGGGCTGGGTGGAGGGCAGTGGCGATGGCATCATCGGTTGAGCGGTTGGACCTATATGCAAACTGGAAGGGGTCCAGGGAGGGGGGGAGGACAGACTTGATGTGGTGCAAGACTAGCCGTTCAAAACACTTCATGAGGATGGGAGTGAGTGCTATTGGAGGGTAGTCATTGAAGCAGGATGGAGATGACTTCTTAGGGACTGGAATGATGGTGGTAGCTTTGAAGCATGTGGGGACAACAGCCTGATTTAGTGAGATGTTGAAGATGTCTGTGAAGACCTCAGTGAGTTCCACTGCACAGTCTCTCAGTACACGCCCAGGAATGTTGTCAGGACCCGGAGCTTTGCGTGCATTGATCCTGCTGAGGGATCTCCTCACACTGTCCGGGGACAGCGTCATCACCTGGTCACCGGGAGGAGGTGGAGTCTTCTGTGCAGTGGTGCTGTTTTGTGCCTCAAAGCGAGCAAAGAAGGCATTCAGCTCGTTCAACAGGGGGATGGTGTTGTCACAGGTCTGTGACATTACTGTGACAAGACGCTTGTAGCTGCTCCTTCTGAGAAAAGGGATTCCACTGTTACCAGAAGGGGTTTTGAGGAAGCATATCTTTGGCAGGGGTTGCAGCTAATGGACCTCTGAATAGAAAGTCTGGGCAAGAAGCCATGTTTTGCAGTAAGGTCCTTGAGTAGAGATCTCCAACCCTGCTCCTGGAGAGCTACCATCCTGCAGACTTCAGTTCCAACACACTCTAAAAACACCTGCCTTTAATTATCAAGTAACCCAGAACACCTTGGTTAGCTGGTTCAGGTTTGACTGGGGATGAAGCTTAAATCTGCAGGACGGTAGGCCTCCAGGAGCAGGGATGGAGACCCCTGCCCTAGAGGGACATAAAAGTTGCGAAGGAAGTGTCAGTTGCCTCAAAATATCTATTTACTTGATCAAACAAAGAAAATTGCTATAATTTTGTTATACTTTATGCTGATAGTCAAAAGTCTGGCTAGATTAGAATCATTTGACTAAAATAAAAAGCCTTTATTAAGTAACAGCTCTCACTTCTTAATGTGAAGACGGTGATTAAAAGCCGAACAGAAAAGTGACTGTAAGTAGAGTAGTGATTGAGAACACTATTGAGAAATTATTTAAACAAATTCCTGGCTAAAATATTTTAGAGGCTTGAATTTCTGTAGAGTGTCCAGAGTATAAAAATATGTGGGAGATAAAAGAAACGGGGAAATACCAGAAATAATGCTAAAGCATAAGGAGAAATTAACAAATGAAGAGAAGAGGGTGGTTGGCAAACTGTGAACAGCTGATGTAGAAACTTCTAAAAACACCACAGATCCTTCTCTTTCTGCAGTTATACTATAAATCTTCAAACCAGAGATATATTAAGTGTGGTGGCAGATATAAAATAGGAGTAAAAAAAAAAAAAAAAAAAAAAAAATTCTAGTCTCAAATAAAATTGATTTCTGGACAATGATTCTGTCATAAATGCAAAGTTCAAAAGAACAGCGCGAAAGTCTTTACTGTCACTTTTGATAAATTAAATGTGTCCTTGCTGAATAAAATACTTAATTTCTTTCAAAAAAGAAATCTTACTAACATATTTACTAACTTAATACTTTTTTCAGGTAACTAGTAAAGTAACGCATTACTTTTTAATTTACAAGAAAATATCTGAGTTACCTTTTTCCCATTTATTGCCTGACAGTGCGCTGTGTGAACATGCTGTTACTGTAGTTCTAGACTAAATGTGAATGTGCATTAATTCATCCCATTCGCAAAAAACAGATTTAGTATTCATCAAAATAAATTAAAATGCAAACTCAGAATATGATGCAAACCTGCAGTAATTAAATGTTAAACAACACAAATGTATTTAATCCCATTTTATTAACCAATGTCTTTGCTGCTGACCTTTGATTGTAACAGAACTGTTTGTTTAGTTTCCTTTTTGTCCTTATTTGGTTCTTCCTGTTTTAGTTTCTGACCTAGTTCTGTTAATTAGTTATATGCATCACCTGTGTTTGATTCAGTTATCTTGTTTTCTCGTTTGTTCCAGCCCCTTTATAAGTCCTCAGTTCTGCCTTTGTGTTTGTCTGATCTTAAGTTAACATATGGTAAATGTGAGTTGATGCTAAATAAATATCTCTTTGTTATTCTTCGTCGAGCGCTCATTTTCCCTACAACCACGAACCGTTACATTGATCCAGTTCAACCCAAATACTAATAAGCAAAAGTGACTTTAGATAAACTAACAATTGTGCTTCATTGTTTTTTAATGCTGAAGAGTGTTGAATCGTCTTCTCCTGCGTTCTACTTTACAGACGTGAATTTACCTTTCCTTCAGCCTGAGGTTTATTCTTTACACCTTCTGGTGTGAAAGGGCTTTTACATTTGCTATGATTAGAACTTCTTGTATTAAAAACAATCAAGCCCTGCTCATATTTCAAAAGTAACGCAAAAGTAATGTAACGCATTACTTTCCATAAAAAGTAGCTAAGTAACGTAATTAGTTACTTTTTTAGGGAGTAACGCAATACTGTAATGCATTACTTTTAAAAGTAACTTTCCCGAACACTGATGACTACTGTGCGCTACATAAATGATACCATTACTTCAGTCATACTTAAGAATAGGCCCAGGCCATACCTAGAGACCAGGATATCATAAAGACCTGAAGGTGGGCTCTTTGGGCTCAGGGGAGTAAACAAGTGCCTTATAACCACTCAGAACACCTAGACTCTAGAAAATATAAATATCTTGTTCTCCCAAACGCATGCACTTGAAGCTTGAGTTTAAGTATAATCAATCTGCCTCCCAAGGGCACCATCAAATAACTTCATTCCCCCATTCACCTGATTTTCTCTCTCTCTTTTTTTTGTCTTCCCTCTCTCTTTCCTCCATGTCACATCACATTTGGTGGTGCGCTCGGGGAAAAGGGCATCGTGGCTGTGGATGAGTCAAAGCTCCAGGCTGACAGGCAGACCTGTGGTAAAGGTTACCCAGGGAGGGGGGCCTTTGGCTGGGCCATCACACAGCGATCAGCAGTCATCCCCCCCAAGTACCTGCTGTCAGTCTAGCATTCATCACAAACTCACCTGCTTATGGACCTAGAAACTCATCCTGGAATGGCTAGGGGCACAAAAACATACTTTCATATGCTGTGCCAAACCCTCCTGCTGTTTATATTTTTGTAGAACACTCATTGAGATTCAAATAATTTTCATATACTACAGCATACAGTTTGTGTGAGAAACAGATGTACATTTAGGTCATTTTTTACTGAAATTCTTCTCTTTTGCTGCAGCAGCTCTCAAATGTTATTCTTAATTCTGATGACTGTTAATTCATGATGTACACAAGAACCAATGGGATTTTGGCATTCAAAACTCAAATTCATCACTGAATTTTCAAAGCTGTCACTTGGAAAACTCAGATTAGTCATATTGACTTACTTGATGGTACTTTTATGATACTTTTATGGAACTTGACTGGAAAAGAACAGACAAATATTCTTTAAAAAAACTTTCTATTTGTGTTCCACAGAAAAATAAATAAAATGACAACATACAAGTCATACATTCTGCAGCTTAGTAAATGTTTACAGAGAAAAACTGGCCATCGTACCCAAAACGAATGACTATCAGACTTTGACGTTCTGAAAACAGACTCATTGCAAGGATACAGATGACAAAGGCTAACAAAATGAAGCCTCTCCCCATCTTTCACAAAGCAATTTATGTGAAATCTGTCAACTCTGCTCAGAATCTGCTTATTAGCATGGAATTTTGGTAGTGTTGACTCATCCAGGCTGTAAATTAGGGCAAAAGTGTATTCCAGCCTTAAATGGTTAGCTAATTGATGCTTTAATGCTCACAGAATCAATGAACAATCGCTGGTTCGTGTTCATAAATCTCTTTCTCATACACACTTGTGGATTTAATGGGTCAGCAGGCCTACTTTTCTTTGATCCGCCAACAGCCAACAACTCCATCTAGAGGCCAGGATGGCTCTAATGGCAAACACACACTAAAGAAACGTAAACACACGTCTTTCACGAAGATCAGAGCCTAATACCCCTTTATCTCTCCTAGCCATGAAAAAACTTTTATTGCTTAGAGATTGCTCTTTCACGTCTCAGGGGACTTAATGGATCTTGTTTCATTTAAGTAGAGATACAGAGGTACAGAGCTATACAATTCATGTGTATAGTGAAACCCGAAGATCATATTGAGATGTGTTTAATGGTATTTGTGGTATCTTGGCAAGTCTAAGCACAGTTTGAAATCTCTTCTGAAATTCTAGAGGAGACATGAGATTACTGTGATCTTTTTCTCAGAAGTAGGTGATGTAAGGAAAATAAAATTCAAAAATAATAAGAGACCTCGTAGATAGGAAAAACATGCATAAACAGCATGATTTGCCATTACCAAATATAAACATTTCACCGTATTTCCATGGTCATTAGACCACAGCAGTGATGACATATCAAAGTAATACCCCCCTGGGTCCCTTTACAAAATATGATTTTTCCATTATTGCATAAAATAATCTTAGTGACTAACAAAAGTTATATTACTATGGAAGACCACTTCCACCACTGAAAAATTATTATTATTATTTGTTTTATAAGTATTTTATTTTATTTTTGTAGCTTGGAGTCATGTGATTTGTTTCTTTTAGCCAACAAAGAGGCTTGAAAAGGTCCATACTGCAGCTAATTCAGACAGGAACAGCCATCTGATAAACATGTAAAGTACCACGTAAAGGCAACTGATAAAACATTGCTTACTCTGGGGAAGTTGCAAAAATGGATGGATGCTGTTGGTACAGCAGTTTTAGGCTTGTCACATCACGTTAGAGTACCATACTAACAACACAATGCAGGACAGGACACAACACGCACACATTTTAATTCTCCCACACAACAGATAGACAGATGGCAATGAAGCTCGACTAAACAGATAAATACACTGACCCCAAAAGAGGTAAGAAATGAACCAGAAACAGGATGCTTGAGCTCCATGTCAGAGAATTTCTCCAATCATAGAGCAGAATATTTCTGCTGTCACCAAACCTTCCCCCACCGTAGCTACGTCAATTTACCCTGTTTACATCACACAAAGCCATTCCCAGGCCTGTGAGCAACATGAGAGGGCCACAGAGTTCATGTACCTTCTGGAGATGTACGGTATACTCTAAAAGCCTCTGTACATGAAATATGACATCTTTGTGAAGAGAGAAACATGTATCCTTGGGGAGTAAATGGAAGATTATGGCGGCAGGATAAAGCATGGAAAGTTTGATGGGAAAACCAGTCAAAACAATTCTTCTTTCCAGTGCTTGAAATGGTCTGATGCATATACTTACATATCAGCAACTCTCAACACTCACTACTGTCTTCTGTACTTCTTAAAAAAATGGTCCTCTATTAAACCATATATGTTTATATTCAGGCAGTCAGCATCTAGCTATAAACATGAAGATAATTTAACTAACTTAAATATGTTTTTGATCTAAAGGCATGTCCACACCAAGATGAATATATTCGGCACAATAAACATTTTAATTTGAATGAATAGCTATTAATATGTCCATTCACACTTGTCAATGCAAAAAAAAAATTTTTCATGCTTGCCTATATTAATATGAGATTTTAACTTTGTACCTGACTTCTGCAGAATCGTTTTGCCATTGATAGTGTTGCCAAAGGACTAAGTACATTTTGAATCTGAGGATGTGAACATCACGGGGTTTCATCTTGTAATTATTTTACTGCAGCATGTAGTTACGCTAGTGTCACATACTCACAGCTGCTGCTGTTACATAAAAAAAATTACAGCTGTGGTCCGACTGATAGGATTCCTATACAGTGTTTGCTGTTCCTTACTCCCTGAGCATAGGGTACAGTATCTGTTGAAGTTCATTTTACTTGTCAATGCGTTAATTTAGAGCCAACAGTCGACACTTGAGTCCTGCATATTATAGGAGCTTAAACTATGATGACATAATATACTTATGTAAATAAATATGATATAAATGATCATACCTGGGACTAATTAAATACTGGAGTGATGCACAATGACTAGTGGGCAAAATCCCTTCTCCACTTCCTGTGAAGTATTGATGTTCCCTTATTGCCTACATCGCTTGCAGTGCCCTTCCAGCTAAATATGTTAGTTCCCTTTGGATAGGAATCTCACTTAAGATGGTGGAATAGCCTGTGAAGTCCATTTAGCAGGTCACTTATGGTCAAATGGAACACATTGTACATCAGACTATTTTGCTAAGCAACAGTGAAAAGCAGAGAAAGCATCTGAACCCGTCTCTCTTGTATTTGTATTGTACAGCTGTTTGAAAACATGTAAATGACTTTTACATAACAAGCAGGTGTCAAAAGTGAAAATCTGTGAAGCATTTTGTGGACCAAGATAACTGGGGTATTTATGCTTTTCTATAAATACTCCATACTATTAGAGTGTGAATTAGCAGTTGTTTTTGAATTTGTAAATTTGAGTTGTTACAAGCAATGAACCGTATCAACCAGCTCCAAGATGAAACACAATATCTATCCATCTATAGTGAGGGAAAAAATTATTTGATCCCCAGCTGTATGTTTGCCTGCTGACAAAGAAATGATCAGTCTATAATTTTAATGGTAGGTTTATTTGAACAGAGAAAATAACAAAAAATCCAGAAAAACGCACTTCAAAAAAGTTATAAATTGATTTGCATTTTAATGCGTGAAATAAGTATTTGAATAAGTATTTGAACAAAACATGACTTAGTATTTAGTATCACAGAGGTCAGACGTTTCTTGTAGTTAGCCACCAGGTTTGCACACCTCTCAGGAGGGATTTTGTCCTACTCCTCTTTGCAGATCCTCTCCAAGTCATTAAGGTTTCGAGGCTGACATTTGGCAACTGGAACCTTCAGCTCCCCCCACAGATTTTCTATGGGAATAAGATCTGGAGACTGGCGAGGCCACTCCAGGACCTTAATGTGCTTTTTAAGCCACTCCTTTGTTGCCTTGGCCGTGTGTTTTAGGTCATTGTCATGCTGTAATACCAATCCATGACCCATTTTCAATGGCCCCGCCCATCGTCCCTTTGATGCAGTGCATTTGTCCTGTCCCCTTATCAGAAAAATACCCTCAAAGCATAATGTTTCCACCTCCATGTTTGACAGTGGGGGTGGTGTTCTTGGGGTCATAGGCAGCATTACTCCTCCTCCAAACACAGCGAGTTGAGTTGATGCCAAAGAGCTGGATTTGGGTCTCATCTGACCACAACACTTTCACCCAGTTCTCATCTGAATCATTGGCAAACTTCAGACGGCCTGTACATGTGCTTTCTTGAGCAGGGGGACCTTGCGGGAGCTGAAAAATTTCAGTCCTTCACGACGTAGTGTTACCAATTGTTTTCTTGGTAACTATGGTCCCAGCTGTCTTGAGATCATTAACAAGATCCTCCCGTGTAGTTCTGGGCTGATTCCTCACCGTTCTCATGATCGTTGAAGCTCCACGAGGTGAGATCTTGCATGGAGCCCCAGTCCAAGGGAGATTGACAGTTATTTTGTTTCTCTTCCATTTGCAAATAATCACACCAACTGTTGTCACCTTCTCACCAAGCTGCTTGGCGATGGTCTTGTAGGCCATTCCAGCCTTGTGTAGGTCTACAGTCTTGTCCCTGACATCCTTGGACAGCTCTTTGGTCTTAGCCATGGTGCAGAGAGTGGAATCTGATTGATTGATTGCTTCTGTGGACAGGTTTCTTTTATACAGGTAACAAACTGAGATTAGGAGTACTCCCTTTAAAAGAGTGCTCCTAATCTCTGCTCCTTACCTGTATAAAAGACACCTGGGAGCCAGAAATCTTGCTGATTGATAGGGGATCAAATACTTATTTCACACATTAAAATGCAAATAAATTTATAACTTTTTTGAAATGCAATTTTTTTGTCGTTATTCTGTCTCTCACTGTTAAAATAAGCCTACTGTTGTATTACAAATTTATTAAATGTTTAATTTAGGTTCCAATACAATAGTATATAAACTGAGAAAGTTTAGTAGACTGAATTTAGCATTTGAGGCATGGATGATGATATTCAAAGAAGATTAAGTCAAGCAATCCAGGTGTCTGACATTAACCTTTTGTCTTTATGCACCTCCTGAACAGTGTCATTGTCCCAAGTTAAGAAGGTATGGGTGATACTGTCAGGCTGATTGGATTAGCACCTATGCATTTGAATCACACTGTTATACTGATGATGTCAGGGCTGGGGAAATTCTGCTAATGGGCCGATTCCTGTACTGTATTTGCATGCTTTGTTTAGATTGTCTCCACCTCTATGTATCCCTCCCCCTCGAAATGTATATAAACTACAATGTATACTGTTTGAGTCAGACTTGGATGACTACAGCGAGTTCTCAATAAAGAGTAACTTATCTCAAAGTGTCCTGGTCTCTGCTTTGACGAAGGAAAAGTTTCCAACACTACCATTAAAATTATAGACTGATCATTTCTTTGTCAGTGGGCAAACATACAAAATCAGCAGGGGATCAAATACCCCCCCAATCAATCAATCATTTTTAGATACAAATATTTAAGTAGTTTTAGAGTTTTGATCTTAATGCATCATGGGAGCAGGAAGTCACTGCTGAGCAATTTCATATTGCAAACACACGCACGCACGTGTAGCATAAACAAGTACACACACACACACAATTGCATATTGTAGTAGCCCTATGCTTGGTAAACACACCATTAGAGAGCAAATAAAGGCTATATATTAGGTCTGACACAATGAATATACAGTGCTTTACAGATTTTTTTAGGCCACCACCCAATATAAGATTTGTGCTACAGCTGCCCTATACTAATAGTATAGGTGATTAGCACATTTTTGTTTTTTTATGTTTTTGTAATGGTTAATCCACACCAGTATGTGTAAACTCTTTACTCACTGTAGTCTTTCTTATGCCAAAATATAATTATTGTTAGGATTTAATGGATTCAAATATATATCACACACATTTTTAATCAAAAACAAGTCTTCTGGAACAGCTAGAAACTATTTGGAAGTCAATAACAACAGAGACTGTGGAAAAGTAAATAAAAACAATACCAGCAAGAATGCAAGCTGTTATCAAGGCTAGAGGCCATACAAAATAATAAAAATAAAATACATTATTTATGAATAAATACTTTTTTTTTTTCAGTTTATTTGCCTAATAAATTACAATATTTTGTAATTTATATTTGTAATCAATATTCTCTTTATGATAACAGGTGGTCTAATAAATTTGTTATTCACTGTACATCAGCATTGTCAGTATATAACAAATATTTCCATTTCTTGTTTTTATTTATTTTTTTGGATGTTTTTTTGGAGGTAATGCACATTTAAATTTGCTTCGGGTTTGCCTGTCGCTACCTACATATATATGCAAAGAAGGCACCTATATTTCCCACAGCTCCTCTGTTCCTTTTCTTCATGCAGAGAATCACTCGTTGAGTGAGATGACCTAAATACAGACACAGCTCCACACCATACACAAGCCTGCCAGGCTTAAGAAAGGGAGGGAGGAAAACACTGAGAGTAAAGCAGAATAAAGTTTGAGACGTTAATCTTTTTTTCCTCTTTGGGCAGGAGAACAGTTACGCAAAAGCCATCTATAATTCCCTTCATGCGGATCAAAGGAATACAAGAACCCAATCTGCATACATGCGGCTACACACCCGCAGGCACAGACACACACGTGTGTGTGTGTGTGTGTGTGTGTGAGAGAGAGAGAGGGAAGACAGTTTCAGTAATCTATAAATCCAACATTAAACAGTGTTATCGCTGCTACGAGTCCTACTAAACTGGTCAATATGTTCAGTGATAAACAACTTATCAAACAAGAAGACTACAGGGCTTTTTAGCCTGGGTTATCATCATTCTAGACCCTGCTTTTAACCCTGGGTAGGGGAACATTCCACATTTGTAATTTGGAAGAGAGGTTATCATTGTTTTTGACGCAGAGTTATGAAATCCTACTTCACCCCTTTTGCAGGGACAACCCTGCATTGCTGAAAAAGAAGTGTACATAGGAAAACAATGTTGTATTATGGGCCATTCACACAGAAATTTTTTTTTTTTTTTTTTTTGCATTTAAAAATGCGAGACAAGGCTCTGGAATGAAAAAAAAAATGCAAGGTCTAGAGAGCATTTTTTATAAGCTGAACTAGAGTGATGGATTTTTAAAAAATGAGACTATTCAAATGATGCAGGACATGAGCACAATGGTCTAAGGGACTGTTCACAGAATGCAGCATGAATAAAAAAATGGTGGTCCGTCTTGCAAATGTTTACATAGAATAACACTGGCAGCGCAGTGGAATGCCAAAACGTGTTCTGTGAACAGCCCCAAACACTTCCATCTAGTGCATAGAAAAACAATGGAAAAGCAGCACACTAGAGTGCACAAACACGTGCTGTATGAACAGCCCCTTAAAATGTTATAGCTAGAAGCTTTGGCAAGGCATCTGATCAGAAACTGAACAGCGTGTGCCTCAAATCAAAGACTTTGGATATACCAAGACAATGCACTGAAATTGCTATAAATTGGAGAAAGTGCAATGTGAATTATGACAGAATAAGTCCCACCTTCTAAATAAAAGTGCCAGTCGTCAGGTGGTAAGTCATTGCTCCTCTGCAGGTGCTGTTAGGAACTCCAGTTGCCAGGGCTGGTGTGGTCGCACCGGGCCCCTTGCTTTGACAGAGCAAACAGACCAAGGGGACCCCACATAGTGTAATGCCAAAATCATGCCTCTTGATTTTTTTAAATGACTTTTATAACTTTAATAAATGATTGAATGCCTTTCATATGGGATTTTGGCGTTCTTTGACAGTTTACTTCTGGTTGCTGCTGCAACTACTTTAATAAGAGTTAAGAAAGATGATGAATATCCTTTATTAATTGTTAACCCATGCAAAACATGAGCAATTTGCACCAACACCAGATACCACAGGACTCTGCAGAAAAGTGGTGTTATGAGGACAGGATTTAGGAGGCATGAAACGGAAACTGTGATTATCCTTTCTTCTCTTTTGTGAAAAAATATAGGATGGGACTTGGTTTTGTCCATTGGGAATCATTGTTGTTTGCTAATTGAGTGACAGTTTGCTAAAGGGGAGGGATAATTGTCTACACTTCACGCCAGATCACATCATCAGGAGAATCAAGGTTTAGTCCACAGTAAAGTTACGTTTGATAGCTTTCTTACTTTTACCAAGTATACGTTTGAACATAACCATGATATAATCTATTTTGACCATTTTTAACTAAAGTAAAAGCTATTTTTGCACGTGATCAAAGACACTGAAATTAAAAAAAAAAGTTTGAATGAAAAATAAGAGTGCCACCTGCGACTTTTAGGGTTAAATTTACACTGCGACTGCGGCAAAAATAACATTGGCTTTGTTTAGCAACTATGTTCACTGTTCAGCAGTGAAGAGCAAAGACAAGACCGGTTGAAACAGTGTTGTGAGTAAATGAGACCATTCTACCATCTCCTGGCTGCAATGAGGTGTTGCAAATAAACAAGCTGAGATCTACTCAGCATATTTGTTTTGAAGGAGAGTTTTATATAAAGATAGAATGTCCTGTTTATTAGACAATTTGGTAACACTTTAAATTAGAGAACACTATTATTCACCGAGAGAGATAGTCTCTTGTTAGGATTACTTTATCTCAGATTCATTTCTAAAGACAATTAGCAAACATGATGGCTATTATATTGTTCTGATAATTTATTTTACAACAACATACATCAACAGCATGCAGATTTGATGTCAGTTGCACATAAAATGCATTAGCCATATATAACCCAGGATATTCTTATCTGTTAAACATAAAAGTACTGCATACTCCGCATTAAAGATCTAGTCATGGCCATGTGAGAAGGTGGATTTTGATATGCAGTACTAGTGATGATAATGACTTGGCCTGTGTCCCAATGTGCATACTATCCAGCCCAAGTTCTCTGTGATAGTCATTTTCAATACTATTTAGGGCAGATAGGGTGATAGTATGCACATCGGGACGCAGGGTTGGTTTACTAATTGTTATATAATTGCTCAAGAAATGATTTCAAAATTTAAAATACTGACTAGTTCATTAATAACTAATGAAGCATTTCTCAGATCTGGATGTAAAAATGGGAGCTATCATATAATCAACATGGACTGAAAGCCACAAAACAATCACTGCAAGTCTTCAACAGTGAAGAACAAACATACAAATAAAAAAAAGAAATAGTTCACCCAAAATCTGTCATCATTTACACAAGCTCAAGCTGTCGTTTCAAACCTGTATTAGCTTTTCTTGTTGAACACTAGATATTTTGAAGAACACTAGTAAGCAAACAATTGCTGGTAGCCATTCACTTGTGTTAAACAGAAGATATAAATTCATACAGGTTTGGAACAAGAGGGCGTACAATGACAATTTTCATTTTTGGGTGATCATTCCCTTTAAAACAACAGCCGTTAGGGATAACGTCACATTTTCAACAGTATAAATTCTAACATGGCTCCTTACATCTGTTGCCAATGCAGATGTCATATTTAAATGGAAAAATTCAGTTTCTTGCTTATGTGCATGAACCCACTTTGGTATTAAGAAACAAGTTCAAAGTGGAGATCAGAATGAGAGCGTGCAGATTTTGTGATCGATACTATGGATGTCACAGGACACACTTTTCAGTCATTCGTGGAATTCATTCATTTCTAATGTAGTAGTGTAGTAACGTAGTGTATTCATTTAAAAATTGAATATCATAAAAGTAGTCAATCAATTATCACTGAAAATTTATTACAAGCTTTGAACGAGAACATATAAAATATTTACAAGACAATACAACATGTATAAAAAGCAACAATGAACAATGAAATTTGTAATGTAACATGTTATAAAAAGAAACAAACTAAGAAACCTGGTCACACACGTGAGGCTAGTTTGTCATTGATTGTTTAAAAATAAAAGCCAACATAAAACAGGCCGTGTGTGTGTGTGTGTATATATATATATTTTTTTAGTAAAACAACTGTTACCTTTGAGTATCATAAATACAGGCTACTTCAGGACATTTAATAGTCATCAGAATCTGAATCAAGAGTGTAGGTGACGGGTTTGGTGGTACGTGCAGCTCGGCTCCTGGGAGCTGCAGACACCACTATCTTCTCTTCCAGCTGAAAGCTGTCGTCTTCCTCCCAGCTCTTTGCTTTCTGGAACAGAAAATTAAATAAGGATTAAACTCAAAAGCTTTTCAATAAAGCTACTATAGCAATGTCTACTATAAAAACTGTATGTGCATTTGTTTTATTGCTTGTAGTTTCTTTGTACTAGGAATGTCATGGATAAAAAAAAAACAACCTTATAACAGAATACCAGTTTCACCGTGTATTTCACACACACACACACACACAAAACAATTGTCAGTGATGCTTAGGATCTATAGTTTGCTTTAACAGGGTTCGTACAGAAATTGCTAAATTAAATTCCAAGACTTAAGGACTTTAAGCACAATTTTTTTGGTTTTCAAGGACTAAAATCAGAGATCTCCCTTATCAAACAATACTGTTATTATCTTTCAAAATATAATACATAAACTAATAAAACAGTGGTACAAATAAAGTGCAGCTCAAGCAAAGCATGCAGTGACTATGGCCATTTTAACATTTAAATTATACCATGGCAAAGTACACTTTCCTTTTATTTTATGAATAGATGATTGACCTGAAGAATAAAGGCTATATCATACACTTGGAAAATATGAGCTATATCATGCTTGTAGACGCTAGGGGTGTGACAAACTTCGCTCAGGAGACGAGAAAAAAATGCAGATACTTGGTTCACTAGAATGAGAGAATATTTTAATACCATTAAGAAATTTTCAATTGCAAAACATTTGTCTTTTAAATCACAAAACAATGCAGTTGTATTTTGAAATGTTTTAACTAATGTAGGACCATAACCATCAATTATTTTGGTAATCAAGAAATCTACTGATTATTTTGACAATTGAGTAATCTGATAATTTTTAGTAATAAAAATAAACCCAAGTGAAAAACGGCTTTAATATGACTATATTTATATATAAACTAACGATGAGGCAATCATAATTGGTTCAAATAAAGTATCAAATCCAAGTAATTACATGGTTTTACTGAACAAAACTATAATATGAATATAACCAACTTAAGTACATTATGTATTATAACAAATTCCTGCTGAGGGCACCAATGTTTCGTTTTAAAGCGTTAAAAACATTTAAATCCATTTACCACAAGCAAACTCAGGAGATACGTATATTTTGAAATCGCATGTTTAGAAATATGTTGATGTATTCTGCTGTGTTGGCATAGGTTTGTAAATGATTTACATTACAAATCTACACGGATAACACGCACTGTTTTCCCAGATGACCGTTAAGCAACCCAAACTCCAGCATATGCAGAGGAAGAGTTTGTGGACCAAGCTGCTGAGATGGAAACGCGCTTCATGCTTGTAAAGGATAACAGTGCAACACAAAGCGCGTTAGACTTTAAACCCAAACGAACAGCACATGCAATAAAAGGCCGAGCAATATAATGCAAGAAAGGTTTTACCATGAAGTCAACTTTATACTGATATCGCGAGACCGCTTTTCACCTCAAGGTGAAATATCGCGAGATCTCACACGCAGCATTGTTAATTTTGCGTGAAAATATATCAAGTACCTTTTCATAAATATGGCTGTTCTCAAGGGTTTTCCAGGACTTAAATATCAAAGTCAAATTCAAGTACTTCAAGCACCTTGTACGAACCCTGCTTTAAGCTTTAATTTTCATTAAAATACTAATTTTGATCAACAGTAAAGTGTCAAATTACCTTTCCAGCAGTGCTTTTGCCCTTGAGGCGAGCCATCAGATTACCACTGTCAGAGTCTGAGCTGTCTGATTGGTCACTGTTCAAAGCGGGCTTCCTCTTCTTGGCTGGTTTCTTAACTACAACAGGAGCTGCATCACCTGAGTCAGAAGACTGTTTGACAGCAGCAGGCTTCTTGGTGGCTTTGGTTTTTTTAGGACTTGTCTTAGAGAGCACATCAAGGATTGAAGGCTGTTTTGCATCTAGAAAGTCAAAATCATTCATTTATTATTTAATAAGCTGCTATACTGATTTCCAGTACAAGAATTTACTCTTATAAAATAAAATGTTCTTTACTGGCATTTATAGTTTCACGAAGAACCTTTAACATCCAAGAAACCTTTCCATTGCACGATTTTTGTGAAAAAAAAAAAAAAAAAAAAAAAAAAAAGGTTTTTAAGAATTGTTCACTGCAAGGTTCTTTGGGGAACTAAAAATGGTTCTTCTATGGCATCACTGCCCTTTTAGAAACTTAAGAGCATAAGTGCAATGAAATTCCACCATTCTCTAAAAAGGTAAGAACGTTCAAACACCTGTTGCTTTCTTCTTAGAAGCAGCGCTTGTCTTCTTTGCGGCCGGTTTCTTGGTGGCTCCTACAGCTGATTTTTTCACAGGTTTAGGGGCCGGCTCTTGGCTGGTCTCAGCTAGTTTATCAAGAACAGTGAACAAGTAAACCAGCTGACAAGCAATCATGCTACAGACGAAGCTAAAAGAAATGATCTGTGATGGGCAGAGAGTTGTGTGGTACTTACAGCCGGACTTGCTACTGGCTTCGTATTTCTCTACTTTTGTTTTGCTGGCTTTTGCTGGTGCTTTTTTCCTGAAAGAACCAAAGAAAACAATATTATAGAAAAATATGGATAGAATTTAGAATAATTTTGCAATACTATAGACAATCATAAACGAGAACAGGTGAAATCTGTGAAGCAAAAAGGTAGAAGTGGTGTCAGTCTTACACAACAGGTGCGGGAGGAGGGGAGTCAATGTCACTATCAGGTGCACCGCTGGGTTCTGGGTTGAAGGACTCATCCTCAATGACGGCACGCTTCTGTTTAGAGCTCTTCGCAAAGTCATCAAACTCATCTTCACTGCTCGACAGACTGTACTTCTTTTCCACCGCAGCTGCAAAGACACAAAATTAGTTTTTTTTCGATTGTTTTCCAATTTACTTTCAGGCATCCTACCCTTGTGCCAAACGGTTTTCCATGATCTGCAGTCTCAACTTGATGCAGTTGCTATTTATATAGCCAAAAGTTAAGATGAAATTGCAAGAGCTTATAACATAAATCAGTGAGACCTTTATAACAATACAGCAGACCTCCATAAAATGCATATCAGTTGTCACTATATCAGACACGATGACGTGCTGGAATAAACCCACAGATTCCTACGGATGCTTCCACAGACCACGAACATTCAAGCACCAAAAATGTTTTTTCGAACCAATTCGATTAATTTTTTCAGTTTCGCAAAGCGAAAACACAGGCCGTCTTATAAGATTTTAGCATTACATCACGTGTCCAGAGCAACTGCTGTTACCCAAAAAGGTCAACGCGGTGGCTTTAAGACTATTGAGCACAAACGTAAAAAACACCGAAGTAGAGGACTTTCAGAGTCAGAGCGCGTTCACTTTTTACATCATCCATATATAAAAAAAAAAGAAGGAATTTTTCTACACAAAATATGAAAGCAAATAGATATGATGACTATATATTTTCTGTATGCGTTTTATGCAGCTCAAGGTATTTTTATAACAATAAAGAATGTTTATGACAAATTTTAAGCAGTGTAGCGTTAAACATCCAAAGAGTCCATGTCTGCCTATCATAGAATCAAAGTCAACTATAGATCACAATCAGAAGTTATTACAAACACTTGATGGTTTAAAGTGGGTTTTAAGCAATACATTAATAATTACATACATCTTCAAGTGTAGCTTGATGCCAATTGTACCTCGCTATTTATATTTTACGATGTATTCTTATAAGCATTATAGATGGTTTGTGTTTCTGGTGTAGAACCAAACTTTATTTATCTTAATTTAATGTTATATATTGAGCAGCAGATGATGTTAAATCCATATACGAGATACATCTGATGAAAAATGCATTGCTGGTTGGCGCCACCTAGCGTGCAACCGTGAATTCGCAGAAGGCGAACAATCGTTTCGCGCTCTGTGACAGCACTGTTCGCCTGCGATTCGCCTCGCGCTCAGCGTGGAAAGGCCTTAAGGGAGAGTATACATGCATTAAGATTTTCACCTTTGCGCTCTCTCTTTTCTCTTGGAGCCACTTCCTCTGGGATGAGCTCTATGTCAGATTCAGACTCTCCCTCCGACGAAGAAAAGGGGTTCTTCTTCTGGACTGGTTTAAAGGAGAGGGTGGTCTGCTTGCCTGACTTTGTGCCTGACACAAAGAAAAGATGAAACCTTATTATCAGAATTTGATGACACTGCATGAATGTATTCGATAGGTCCAATCAAAATTATACGTTACAGAACTACAATGGACAAATGTTCTCCATTTAAGAACTACACTGTGGGAGCATTTGAAATTCTGCATCAACTGTGTGATGGGTGCATTTGTCTGCGCTACAGACTGAGAGACATGTTCTTCCCAGTGGTCTCATGGCAATAACCAGTTTTTATTTTGATGAGATTGCAGAAAATTCATAATAATTTGTATGATTGTCTTACACCCTACTGAGGATTAGGTTTAGGGGTGTAACTTTAAGTCACACGAAATCCTGTAATATAGTCACCTCATTAAGAAGTTATATTAATAAAAAAAAAGTTTCACTAATTTCGACTACGTGAAAGGCAGCAGTCCATAGACATCCAGTTTCCTCTATTATCATACATGTCTGTCTTACTTTTGTCTTTGGCTGGCTCTTTCTTGACCTTCTTAGCGAGTCTTGCAGTCAGTCCCATCTCAGAGCCATCTGCTGCTGCGTCTGCCTCATCATCAAACTCCATCTTCATCACCACACCAGCCTGTCTCTAAAAATACACACAAGTATTCCCTCAGGATCAGCGAAACTTCAAATGTTTGGCTATAGAAACTGATTGAATCTGCTGCAGTAAAACAAACAATCTGAATAAACTAGTGAAAAATCCACTTGAAGTGCAGTACAGTAACCATTCAGAGACTTGCATAGTTTATGCATGCAAATCTCATTCCGCACAGATACCTTCACAGCTTTGCCTCGTTTGGCTCCCTCCTTCTTAACAGCCTGGACCTTCATGGTACTGGTGATGCGGGGGATGATGCGGCGGCCCTGTGGGGTGGGCATGGTCTCATTCTTTACCTTCACCACCTTTGATTTGCCCACTTTACCTTTTACCACAGGCATTGCAATCTGTGACTCCATCTCCTTCTGTTCTACACGCTATATGCAAACACACAGATAACCATTGATGAAAAAAAAATCACTAAATCACACTGAAATGTTATTTTTTTTTTTTTTTTTTTTTTTAAATCGGGCACGATTTGCATTATAATGGCTGAAACGTATTTCTTGATACGGAGCAAAAGCAGTTAGATGTTTGGTATATAATAAACTTCCACCAAATGCAAAAAAACAAACAAAAAAAAAGATCCACATCTTGTTTACCTCCAGCTCCTCAGTAAAGGCTGCCAGATCCTCTTTCCACAAGTCAGCAGGTGCTTTCATCTTGAGCGTGTTCAACTCTGTCATCTGCAGAACAAAAGCATGAGAATCTTTGTAAACTCCACTGCTATACTAAATCACCAGCTGTGCTTCCATCCATCCATCAGAGACTTAGTCACCTTAGCATCTCTCTGTCTGCACAGCTCATCTTTCTTTTCTTTGGTCAGGTACCACATGGGCATGCTGAGCAGATAGTTATAATCGGGGCCAGATGTGTCCTCTTTTTCCTTCTCCTCCTCATCCTCCCCAGCATCCTCATCTGCATCCTGCCAAACACACAATGAAAATAATACTGATGCAAGTAATCAAAGGAAGAAAACAAAAGCATTTAATTCAATTAGGTTGTTGTAGGGCATACCTTCTCCTGAGAATCTTTCCAGGCCTTAACAGGGTCAGAGTCATAGCCCATCTGCTGAAGCATGCGGATCAGCTCCTTCTTAGGTTTATTTTCTAAAAATAATTAAAAAAGATAAAGAAGCTTGATATCAAAGAATTAAAGACAGTTACCTTGGAATCTGTATTTACTTTTACACCTAGGGATCCACAGTATATAGTACCATACAGCTTTTCCCATCAATTACCTAGACTGTGCTGTGTGCGTTTCAAAATGAGCCGAAAATACACTTAGAACTGTCATAATGCATGTTTCTTGAAAAATACTTGGAAAGAGTTAGACAGGTCATTTTACCAGTAAGGAATAGTTAAGGTAAGAGTCTGTGACTGTGAATGTGATTTTGTGCCTCTTTGGGATGGCACTGTAATGAGCTTCTGGAGGGCACACAAGTCTGAACTAAGTGTAAAAGTAATGTGATGTCGACCGAGACATTATCACAGCTAAATCCCAGTCTAAAACTCTGCGGGAAACATGGATATTAATTCTGAGGTAATACTGCACATTTAATAAGACACTCATTTTACCATTTTTTACATTTAGATCTCAAAATGAATATCCACTTTCCCCATAAAATATGATAGTCATTAAATAATTTAGTAGCTCAATCCATAGAAAGCAAAATGTGTTGATAGCAGATAAATAGGTTGAAAGTGCACTTGTAATGTGTTGAGGTTAGTTTATGGCACAAGGCAAAAATAGACTTCCAACTGCCACATCCATGATACTGATACTACACAGTACCAGTCTTGTGTAGCGCAGTGTTAATTTCGTTGACGAAGACAACGACGAAAAATATTCGTCAACGAACCTTTTTTCTGTGACTAAGACGAGACGTCGACGAGCTAAAACTAATATCTGATGATAAAAACTATGACGAAATTTATGCGCGTCTTCATTAACAATACGAGACGGGACTAAAATGTTATTTGAGGACTACCGGACATTCAAAATACATCCTATAGGCTAAGTTAACCGTCTTGTCTTTCAAAATGTGCATCTCTGTCATTGGATAAGGTGCGTTTGCATATCTAGTCTCAGTATGGCAGCCGCAGTGGACGGATAGGCTACCAAAACGCGAACTAGCGATCTGAAACAATGGCCGAAGGGTTAGGGAGTGGGTGACCAGATGTCCCGTTTTTCCCGGGAGTCACAATTCATTGTCGATTAACTTAAAGTCAGTTAAGGTGCGATAGGCGGAAACGCGCTGATAGAAGTGCTCTCTCTCGCGCGCGCTCCACTTCTTCAGTTCTCATACAGCGCGCGATCAGTTCTCAAATACACACACAGCAGTCCAAATGTCTCTCATGTAGAGCATCTCACAGAAATACGGTCCGTTATGGTTTAAGTGAGCTTAAACAGGTGGGTGAAAACTGAATGTATGTCAGTAGGCTATTACATACATACCTTCCGTCTTAAATGGACAGCATTCCTAATTATCTGTCATAAATGTTAACCAACAAAAGATGTTAAATAAATGTATACTTGTTAAGTAAACCTACTGTATCCGAAAAATTAGTTTAATTTATATCTCTACCAAAAAATTTTAATTTATTCCAGTTTTTCCAAATTCAATCCTTGATTCAAATTTCTCATAACTAAGCTTAATTGATTTGGTCTAAAGAGAGAAGTATTGATGACTATTTTTGTTTGAATACTACATATAAAATAGCTACAAAAATAAATGTTGGTAACTGCAGTTAAAACTATGAAAGACTCAAATGACTAAAATGTGACTAAGACTAATAAGCATTTTCGTCTCAAGATAAAGACTAAGACTAAATAAAAAATTCCTGCTAAAATTAACACTGGTGTAGCGTGAACGCTCTATCCTTTTAATGTGTGCTGATTCTACGTGTGGTATGAAATAGGGGTGCAACGGTTCTCGGTAAAAAAAAAAAAAAAAAAAAAAAAAAAAAATCGAACCGTCCCGTTCTCCTCCCACAGTTCGATACGCACGTGAACCGCGGTTGCTCTGATCACGCACTTACAATACAGTTCGGTGAAAAAAACAATCCATAAAACAGAGTTCAGCTAATGTATGGTTCTGAATACGCCCCACGTGCGTTTCATGTGAAACTGCCATCCAATCAACTCGTATGTAAATATGTTGCTATAACGACACAGTACCTCACGTGTTGGTGTTTTTGTGTGTTGCGCTTGGCTTGTGTAACGTTACTGTTCAGCATGGCGAGTGGAGGAGATAAGCCGTTAATAGAGCCGCCACCCGCTTCATTCAAGGCTGCTGTCTGGGAACATTTCGGGTTTCCAATAGATTACAGCAGCGATGTTAAAAAAAACGTGGACAAAACAGTCACGTTATGTAAAATTTGCCACGCGCGAGTGCCTTATGCTCACGGCAATACATCTAATACGACGAGCCATTTGCGCCGTCATCACCACGGTGCTGAAAGCGCTCAAGCACAGGTGAGACCGAAACAGCAGACGTTGCCTTCTGTGTTTAAACAGGCACTCGGTTCTAATTCGGACAGACACAAAACGATAACTGAAGCGGTGGGGGTTTTCATCGCTAAAGACATGCATCCCTATTCCGTTGTTGATGACGAGGGATTTCAGCATTTGATAAAGATGCTCGAGCCACGTTACGAAATCCCTTCGCGTACCCACTTCAGCAAGGTAATTCCTGCCCTATATGAGGAAACACGGAGCAGAATTGAGAACGAACTTGCAAATGCACCATACATTGCTCTAACAACTGATAGTTGGTCCTCCAGGGCAACTGAAAGTTACCTAACAGTAACAGCACATTATATTTTGGAATGGAAAATGAAAAGCTCTGTCCTTCAAACATGCCCTCTTTTTGAAAGCCACACAAGTAGCCATTTGGCCGATGCACTAATGAGTGCAGTGACAGACTGGAAGTTGGAGAGACCTAACATCACTGTTCCAGTCACCACAGATAATGCACAAAACATGGTAAATGCCATAAAAGAAGCAACTGGATTAGGGCCACAAATTGGATGTTTTGCTCACATTCTGAACCTTGCAGCCAAGAAGGCAGTAGCAATTCAACAGAATATGAAAAATTGACCCAGTGTTCTTGGTCTGAGCTATATTATGTTTATTTTGAAATGCACTTTATGTTGGTACTCTAAAGTAGGCTTCTTTTGAGTTAAAAATGTTGGTTTTAGCAGGGATTAAAAACTGCTTGGAATTTTATTTTTGTAAAGAAGCCTGCTGTGATCAAGGGTTTAAGTATGTGTAACCCAATAAATATTTTTTTTCTTCGAATTTGTCAGTAGCATTTTTTTCCCTAAACACACACCGAGCCGTACCGAAACCGTGACCCTAAAACCGTGATACGTACCGAACCGTGACTAATCTGAACCGTTGCACCCCTAGTATGAAACCAAAGACAAAGAGATAAAAAGCATGTCTCACCAATGACCAGTGTGCCCTGGATCTTCTCCAGAATGAATCGGGCCTGGTTGGAAAGTTTGGCACTTTCAGCCCCCAGCATACCTAGCAGCCAGTCTTTCCTGAGGACATAATACTTCATTCTGAGCTCAAAGAAATCCTTCAAGATGTCCTGAACAGCCTCGTACTTCTTAAGACTTCCCACATGATCAAATAACACCTGCATGAGAATGAGAACGAACAACAACGGAAGACAAAATTATTTCAGGATTGGGCAAAAATGAATGGCTTTTTTTTTTTTTTAAAGGATGCACATTGTGATATAAAGTATGTGGTGTGTGCTGTTCACCATGGAGTGACAGGTGAGCAGATTCTGTAGTTTGAAGACTTTGTGTAGTCCAGCTGCCTCAGCCTCTCTCAGGCGCTCCTCTGTCATCTTAATGACGAAGCGCACCGTGGTGTCTGTATGATACTCCTTATAGTCTGTGATCAGAGGAGGAACCTTCTCCGTGCCATTGAGCATCGCCTCCAACACATTCTCCTTATAAGCCTGAGAGATGTCACGTTATTCATCATTCATTCCAAAGAAAATGTTAATTTTATTTGTTGAACTGACTGGCATAATCATCTGCTCAATATTCTGTATCACCCAGCTTTACTCCAGGTTAAACACACTGCTAATTTTATATACAGTATGAAACATGAATTTGCAGTGAAGGAAACCTTGGTATAAACCCTGGCAGATATTGATGAAAGTCTTAAAAGATTTAGTTGCACTAATTTTACTAGTTTCTCATGTCAACTGAATATTTCCAACCACTACCTTGCCACATACCAAATGGGCATGGGTTAAAAATAAAGAAAACCTGAGTCCGACAAGGAATTATGAATAAACTTCCTAAAGAAAGTATAAAAACAGACTTCACGCACCTGTGTCCAGGTTTTGATTGGCAGTTCAGTGATCTCAATGGTTGTAGAGTCAATGATGGCCACCTCTCCATTATTTACATACTGATTCTTTGCCAATTCATCAATAGTGCCTTTGAAGCCCTTATAGCTTGGCAGCTAGACATAAATGGGCAAAATGAGTACGTCAACCAGTTCTGGTTTAGAACAATATGCATTATGAAAAGAACTATGCATTTATGGTAATTAAATTTAAAACATGATTTTTTTACCATGGTAAGTGGATCTTCTCCATTGAGCATGCGGAGAATATTGTTGATGATCTCTCTCACGTCATAGTTGGGGATGCGGCTGGCCCATCCTGTGCCGATGCCCTCACCTCCATTAGCCAGCAGTAGAGGGATGATGGGCATGTACCACTCGGGCTCCACTCGCAAATTATCATCATAGTTATACTTCAACAGGTTATCATCCACAGCAGGGAAAAGCAGACGAGCAAGTGGACTGAGAATTAAAAAAAAAAAGGAAAGTTTCACTTTACTAGTTATTAGGGATGTCTCGATATTATCGTGGTCACATATGAAACGATAGGTCTTCTGGGGAAAATGTGTGGTTTTAAAATATTTCAACTTCTTATTCTAAAAGGCATAAAAAGGTCTTTAAACTTGTGTTTTGGGCCATTATGCTTTGGCACAGTACTGTATCTGTCAAACAAACTAAAACCAAAAGCACAATACGGCTTTATCCCTTCAAGTCTGATTGTGCTGTGTGTTTCGAAGCGCGCACTTTGTTCAGGTGATCAGCTCCAAGGTCATGATCCGGTGTTTTCTGTGCCTCAGAACGGCTCCGTTCACACAGAATGAAGGCAGCAAACTCGTTTATTTCATTTGCTGAGAGTTTAGCAATTAGCAACCACCATTATTTTCACGGTAGAGGATTACAGCATTTCACTAGATTTGTAGGGAGATGCATTTTTGTAAATAAAAGTTCTACTGCCGTTTCTGTCAAAATAAAAGCTTAAAAGTGCAGTATGAATTGCTGACAGCTAGCAGTTTAAATGTAGTCCAAATTCAAATCATCTTTCAAGTGTTGAAATTAGGAAAGAAGAATTGTAATTTACTTACTGTAAAGAAAATATACCTATGAAATATTAAATTAATTTATTTTACAGTGCAATTTTTTATATGGCTATTACTGTCATTGTTATTATTATAATATTCTAATTTGTTTGGCTTCCTAAAACACCAGTGTGAATGTAATCTAGACTGAGACAGTGTATGTCACAAATAAAAAGAGGGTTGATTCCACTTTACAGTTCATGGGTTGCAGCTCTTCATTTTGAACTCAAGAGTGCATTAGATGGAATAATTTAACTACAATGTACAAAATTTTTACCCCCCTCCCCAATTCTTCATTTGTCTTTTTTTTATATTGCAATAAACATTGTATCGTGGACTGCATATCGCTATATCATATCATGAGATTTTGATATCGTTACATCCCTACTAGTTATGAATTTTTTATTTGTTAGCCATAACATTAGCAGTGTGCACCTGTATACCTGAGCATAGTAAAGATATATCTGGGGCTGGCAGAGTCTTTGCCTCCATGCAGACGTGTGCCAAACTGACCCAGAGGCTGAAGCAGGTTCAAATTATTACTGCCCACAAAGTTCTGAGCAAGACCCACAATGGTCATCATCAGAGAGACCTGAGGAATAGAAAAACATTTAATAGTTAAATCATGTGAAAGCTACCAGGTTCACTGGATTTATATTATAGGCAGATATGACAGTAGTTTGAGAGGCATGTTAGCACAATTTTACTTTTGAATGTGTATTTTCATATTTATGATGGGACAGTGTCTTGCTAAAACAAAAGCAATGTGACAAGATTTTCCATATACAGACTGAACAATGAATGAAGTGAGTGGAACAAAAGTCCTCACCTCTCCATGGTGGTATGCTGACATCTCAGCCACTGATCCAGCCAACTGAGCCACTTTCACCTCTCTCTTATCATTTCTCTTAAAACAGCAGAAAAGCACTTTCCTTTGGCCTGGTTTTAGACCTGAAACATACATACATTTCTTCTTTGCATCTTTGTTCAGTAGTTCTTTGCTTGTATTCTGGGATTGCCTTAATGATACATGCTACACGATACAAGATTAACTAGATTTTAGTTAATCTTATAAGAGCAGCAAAATTTTATTATATTTTACCTACTACCCTTTGTTAGCCTTTAAAACTATACACAATAATTCAACAATGACAATTGTAATGCTGGGGAAATTCAGGTTTCTCACCATCCACCAAGCAGGGGATTGATCTCTCGTTGTCAGAGTTGGAGAACAGCACAAGCTCTTTATTGATAAAGTCATGGTAGGTGAGGGATGTGGTTTCCTGTCCGTACAGGTACTCCTGCACAAAGCAGAAACAAGATCATGCTTTCTAGACTTTGTGGCACAAAGTCAAATCCATTTCCCATTTTAAAAACTAAATATATAACACACTCCACATTGATTTTATTTTTTTTAGGGTTATGGCACCTCAGGCAGGTTGTGTTCTCTGCGCTGACGTCTGTTAATCATGAAGCTGGTCAGCCATTCCTTCCTCTCATCGACCATCTTCTTACTAAAGGCCTGGAGATAGACACAAAAAAGTCATAAATATCATCTTTAGGAAACTTAAATTTATATTCAAAGCTACTCGATTGTGTCCACTGCAAATTCAAACTGAGACATGGTTACCAGGGTGATAGCTTCATCATCGGCTGGCCCAGAGTACTTAAAAGGGATTCGATGTCTCGCCATATCTGAAAAATACTCTTTGGCCTCCTTAGATGTGCTGGTACCCAAACCTGGAGAGAAGCAGATAGAAAACTACATGAGATATTTGCAAATGAGCATGTATACATGCATGTTTTAGAACCACTTCAAATGTTATTGGAAACACCCAGTGTGTGCTGGTGACCCAATCTGTGCCCCCTCCACGTTCTACATCACTTGCACACATAAAGACAGAGTAAAAGCACTGCTTACGTTTGCCAGTGGACTACCACAGGTGTTTGAGACAAACCTTTGTAGTATTTGATCTTCCAGGATTTGATGTTACTTTGTTTGTCCTTCCACTCACTGAACTCTGGGATACTGTAGAAAGAAAGCTCCTGCTTCTTATTGGATGCCTAGAGAGCAACAACACCGGTAGTCAATGCAACGTTTCCACAAGCAGTATTTTTGCATATTGTTGACGACAAGGTCAGCTGGAATCTACCTTGATGATAGGTGTGATAAACTCTTCTAGGAAGTTGTGGCGCAGAAGTGATGGCCAGTTATGATGGATGAAGTTGATGAGAAGACCTTTAATGTGAGATCCGTCTTGATCCTGCAGAAATCAACCATCATTATACATACAAGCTACACTCTATATTCTGTAACAGGCACACAACTGTGTACAGTCTGACCTGATCTGTCATGATCATGAGCTTGCCGTAGCGCAGGCTCTTAAGTGACTCAGGGTCACTGTAGTTCTTCTTGTACTGCAGACCCAAGATCTTTATGACGTTGTTGATCTCAGCATTTTCCATGATCTGCAAAAAAATTAAAAATAATTTTAATTGCTTTTGTAGGGTCTGTAGTTGATACAATTACATGGTAATAGATACAATTACCCATGAAGCAGTAAATAAAATGCTTTTGAATTTACCGACCTGTTTGTGTGACGCCTCTCGAACGTTGAGCATTTTCCCACGCAGAGGGAAGACACCATAGCGGTCACGTCCAACCACACCCAGACCAGACACGGCCAGAGTTTTGGCCGAGTCTCCTTCTGTCAGGATCAGAGTACAGCTAGTGGAGTTCTTCCCACCTGAAACAAACCAGCAATCCTGAAATTAACATACAGGCTGAAAGTGTTTTAATATTTTAACAGCACAACAAACCACGTTACCTGCATCGTTGGCATCATCCAGCTTGGGTACTCCTTTAATCTTAGTGTGTTTGACAGCAGAGCATTTCTTATTGAGCTGAGCCTGGGCTTTAAATTTCACCCAGTTCATAATGCTCTCCACAATTCCACAGTTATTAGCCTACAAACAAGATAAAGGGGTGAATTAGCTCAGGAGTTTATGCAGCTGTAAAGCATCTTAAATCAGAAACTACCTGCTAGTGACAAATTAATACCAACATCTCAGTAAATGGTACCAATCAGAGCAAAATTTAACAGTCCTTGATACAAACTTTACCAATGCATACCAATCACCAATTTGGAATTATTTAACTAAATCATGGCAGCAGCAATTCATCAAATATTAGAAAGAGGAGCACTGAATCCAAATTATACAGCATGGTTCAGGCAATTCAAGATGGTTTAAGAGTCCCATTTCTCACCTGTTTAACAAACTTGTCACTCAGAGGGCAGGTGGAACCGAAACTCTTCTGCTGTAATGTCATGTTTTCTTTGGTCTGAGAGTCAAAGCTGGGGTTCTCAATCAGACAGTTCACAAACAACCACACATGGTTCTTCACCTGTACACAGAGTCCAACCAGCACTTTACATCTGATCATAAAATTAGTGTCATAATCTTTGAGATGTACATGTTTTGATAATCATCAGGATGTACCTGGAAAGGTTTGACAGTCACTCCAGCCTTGTTCTTCTTTTTCACCACTTCAATCAGTTTGGACACAATCTGGTCTGCAACATAGTCAGTGTGTCTGCCACCCTGAAACACAACATCATATTTAAAGCATTTTCTACTGTCATCTTAAAGTATCTGAGAAAGATATGTCCAACCATGTTTACAGGTAAACAACATTTAAATTTTTTTTTTTCATCATGAGTTTCAGTTAAGGCCCCTACAAAAACAATACTACAGCATCCACTCCAACATGTTAATTTGCTTGTTATGCAAATATGTCATATAGATTTAGAGTGACTGTCAGTGTCTTTTGTTCATCAGTTGAGGGGGGGGGGTCGATATCTCCCCCCTGTCCCATTATCATTAGGCCGGCTAGGTCCCTTTGGAAGAAAACTCAATTCATATGGATTACTACTGGAACCTATTTTTGAACTTTAGGCATCAAAGCTTTGTTCGAATGGACTTTTAAAAGGAGGGAGAAAAGGAGGATTTTCCATTTTTGGGTGAATTAACACTTTATTCAAACCTTTCCAAAAGGCCTGCTTACAACAGGTATTAAATGCAGAAATATTATGCTGAACAATATAACGCCATATTGCAAACATGAAGATTTTTACCTTAGTCGTGGCGATGCCGTTAACAAAGCTGACTTGCTGGAACCCTTTATCACTAAGGGTAAGACACACCTCCCAGCGTGCATTCACAATCTCATGGACTATTGTCAGAGGAGAACCGGTCTCATCCACCTTATCCTTTACATACAGGTCCACATAGGCACGGAAACCATTAACCTGAAAAGATAAAGGAAATTAAATTAGGTGGAACATACAGCGATGTAAACAAACAAAAAAAGTTTCATGGGGCCAAGAGCAAAAACCAATCATATACCCACAGGCAGCTTCTTGCCGTTGAGAAAGACACGGACACCCTTAGCTGACCCAGCGATGTCATAAGCTCGTCGAGTCAGCAGTGCGACAGTGTCTTTATCTAAAGCCTGCATCTTAAACTTTGCCAGGTCCGGCTGGAACGTGATGCAGGTGTAGTCATCGCCATCAAAGGGTTTGATCTTACACTCGCCTGCTCGGCCCATGTTATCAAACCATGTCTTTGGGGAAAAGATTAAAGCATTAAATCACATTGATTACACAATAGCTGAAGCATCCAAATCTGACTGGATTGCTCACAGAATTCTAAACTACAGGAGTGTTCAAGTGACAATACTGCTTTTTCCAACCAGCAGAGGGCATCATCGACTGACAGCCAAAATTTCAGTGTAAAATGACCTGGTGTGCAATTGCAGAGGATTTCGGTTGCAAAGATTTAGTTATTAGGATATAGGTATGGGTGTGCGATTTAACGATTTTTGATCGTGGATAAAAATGTCTCCATGATCTGCTTCTGAAGAAATACATTCTACCAGATGCAGTTCTGGCGCCCCCATCTCAAGATACTATACAGCGCCACATACATTCACTTCAGTGTTAACTCAGCGGTAGAGTTACTCTCAGGGACACTGCACTTATTCGCAGTCACAAAAGTACATTACTGGCATCTGCTTTAGAGCCTTGCCAGTTAAACATTTCATTGACGTGCCGTTCTGACGTGCCGCACACTAAAACGCCTGTCAAACAGCGCCTGATTACTGAACCAAGTTATCTTTTGCACCAATACTGTCAAAACACACAAGGTTTACATATAGACATGGTAATGACTAAAATGAAAGTAAACAGCTGAGAGAAAAACGGCTGCGTTCCTGTATATTAGATGCGCAGCTTAAGGACAGCACTGAACATGCTGCTGCTAGTCATTAAAGGGACAGTTCACCAAAAAATTTAATTTGTCATTTTTTACTCATGTTGTCCCAAACCTGTATTAATTTATTTCTTGTGCTGAACACAGACGATGATATTTTGAAGAATGTGGGCAACCAAACAGTTGCTGGTCCACGTCGAATTTGACCGTAGGAAAAAATCCTATGGAAGTCACTGTGGGCCAGCAACTGTTTGGTTTCCCAAGTTCTTCAAAATAGCATTTATGTTCAGCAGAAGAAAGGAACTCGTTCAGGTTTAAAACAACTTCTGAGTGAGTAAATGACAGTATAAAAATAAAACACTATGGCAGTATTGACAGACAGATGACCATTTTTATTTTTGGGTGAACTATTCCTTTAATGTTAAAAAAAAAAAAAAAAAAAAAAAAAAAAAACTCACTCACTACTCTTGTCTGAAAAACTTTAATACAGTTGCTTTAAGAGGAATAAATGGTGTTTTATTTTTATATTCAATTTCTTGAATGCTCCTGCTAAATACACCTATTGTACCTGAAAATAAAACAGTTTTATTTCTATATTATGTGTGTATTTGTAATGAGTATAATTGTCATCATTTTATCTTTGTTATTAAAAAAAAATATAAGAAAGATTTTTATCTTCGCCCACTTTGGCCTAAAAATTCGCCCTTCTTTTTTATATTTTGTTACCTTGAAAGGCGTTGTCTTTATAATAGGGAAATTAGTTTGGCTGTACTGCTCAGACAAAAATAGTACACCAACATTATAAAGAATCATGATAAAATCTTGAATCGTGATATTTCTAAAAAAAATTGTGATGTTATTTTTGCCATATTGCCCACCCCTAGATATAGACATGTAAATCGTACAGGCAGACGCTTGTAATGTTTATGGTATGCATTTTGGTTTTAGGACAACTTTGATGAAAGGTATTGATGATCTACTTCAAATCTACTGTATATTAGTTTTATATTTCCAAAAATTTGTATAATACTTTTGTTCAACATGCATGGAGCGATCAGGCATCAAGCTTACCTGTTTGAAACAGTGTCTTGACTCTTGGCACGCAGTCTCCACCGTGAACTTGGTGCTGAAGATGTTACACAGCTTCGCACCGTATCCATTACGGCCACCTGTTGACAACACACACAATTAAACATTCCAATCAAGTTAAGTCCATTCATTTGAATCCATGCACCTCCAGCTCGACCTCACCTGTGACCTTCTTCTCATCATCATCGTAGTTACTGGAGGTCAGGAGTTGGCCAAAGATCAGAGCAGGAACATACACCTTTTCCACATTGTGCTCAACCACAGGAATACCCTTTCCGTTGTTCCACACACTGATGGTGTTATTCTCCCTGCGCAGAAAAACATGCATTAATTAGATGCCTTCCCGATCTACATCAGTGAACAATAAGAGCATGGGAAGTACTTACGAGTCAATGTTGACCTTGATGCAGTTCATACCTTTGTCCCTCTGTTTGTTATCAGCAGCATTCACTATGAATCAAAGAATGAGTATTATACTCATAAAAGGGCAATGGAGCATAAGCAATAAAAATGCAAAAATGAATACTAAAAGTACTGTTATGCGTTCATTAAGCTTGAACTTGTTTTTATATTTAATGAAAAAAAAACATGCACTTGAGTAGTTCAAGTCAAGTGAAGAAAAAAAGAGCAGGTCTATATAATCAATAAAAATGCTAAAGCTGACTTTTCTTTAAGTGAAGGTAATTAAATATAGTTTTCATAATGCAATAAAAGTTAAACTGTTTAATTAGAGCTGTTGGTTAAAGCAATGACTTCTGATTAATCATTGTTCATGTCTATACCATTAGTAAAAGTCTATTAGTAAAAACTGGTAACAGCAGACTGCTTGACATTCTCAAAAAAAAAAAAAACCCTCACCCAGAATCTCGTCAAAGATCTTGTAGAGTCCTGGCACATATGTGATGTCTCTGCAGTTCATTCCCTCGTTCTCATCAAACACCCACATTTGCTAAACAGGAAAGTGAAGGAAAGTTGGGTCATTCTACAGTTGTGATGGCCCTGCCATCTGAAAACATTTAAATTATTTTGAAGACGTATGAATTGGCCAGGTTCTTGACAGAATGAAAGAGACTCAAACTTTTATTTTTTTTAGTATAGTTCAGCAAGAATTCTTGCCTTAATAAAACGAGTGACCACTTCAGAATAACCATTGATTCTACTGCTGTATTAATAAAACATGTCATGGGCAGTATGCATTATTCATAAACAGTGGGTGCTAGTGGCCCTGATAATTAGCAGATGTGGAAGATGTTTACCTGGGTAACAGGCTCCACAGAGCCTATGTAGGTGTCAGGCCGGAGCAGAATATGCTCCAGCTGGGTCTTCTTCTGATAGATCCTTTCCACAGACAGACGCTTCTCATCTTTCTTGGCCTTACCGAGAGCCTTATTCTCAAACAAACTCTAAAAAAAGACAACAATGTTACATCAAATACGATGCAAGGTAAGATTGCTAAAAGAAACTAAAGCACTTTTTGGATAGTCGAGACATGGATGATGTGGGACAAAGGAAAGTATGTTTTATGACTAAAACCAGTCCAGTTATTTTCTCCTTTATATTATGTTGCGTATATTATAGGCTACACTTTTTTTTTCGTTAAACACACACATTTGATAAAGTTTAACGTTAAAGATTTTTTTCTTCATCGTGTGATTTGTTAAATTGGATTTAATCAAATTACGGTAAATTTGACCCCCCTTCATAAAATAAGCCAGAGATTTTGAAAATACAAAGCTTAAGGGGTGTTATTATGGTGAAGGCCAGTCTCAATCTATAAAGCATTTTGGACAAAATTTGCATGGCGCCATCAATATTATGGACATTTAATTAAACAGATAACAGGCATCTGAAATGTTACCGGTCAACTTTCAGAAGTACACTTGCTAACAGACATGGCAGACTAACAGCCACAGCTTGCAAATCTAAGTTAAAAAAATAAAGTGTCACTTTCTCTTTCTGCTTTCGGTAACACGTGACGAACACCACGCTACCAGTATATTGTAACAGTATGGAACTGTAGCGGAAATGATGGCTACCATGGTAACTTTCTAACTAGGCTTAGGAATCGTTACTAGGATACAATATACAATGCAATTCAAAATGTGGTCTACACTAAACATAATAATAATGCATTATGCTACACAACGCAGTACAAAACACGGTCGCTAGTGTCCAACGACAACATATTTCAACTAAAGTCCGGCAAAAGTATGACCCATATAATGATAACGATAGCCGTGTAGTATACACTTAAGTTAAGATATCAACCCTAAACTAACTAAGTACTTGAACAATAAGAACAAATAGATATGACACTGTATCCCACAGAAATATGTATTCTTTCAGCTAATGTGTTTTCATACACGGACTAGACATCATTAAGGGTCCTGTTCTTTTAACAATGATATTGTATAATTAACTTACCTTCAGAGGTCCTTCTGTTCCAGCCATTTTTACGTTACTGTTTAAGTTACCTCTTTTACGAAGCAAATACAAATACAATCAGATCTGCCTTCAACTGTAACAAATCACTAGCCCTCCTAATTTACAGAAAATGATTCAAACTATCTGAATCAAACTTATGAACGCAGGAACTAATTCACTGACACGCGCGCGACTACAAACCAGATCAACAGTAACCGATTTTCAAATTTCAAATCACGCATATGTCCTCCCGCCAAGGACGCTGGCCAATCACTGTCAGGAGTGGGTGGGGTTTTTGGTGTTCTTAACCAATGGTGTTACATATTTTGAACAGCGACCCGCCTACTTTGATAGGTCCAATAACATAGGCGATAACACTCGTTAAGCCAATAAGATTTGTGTTCCGGTCTCTCTCACGGTCAAACGGTCAAAACATTGACATTATTGTTGTCAACAAACAGAAAAATGTTTGCGTTGTTGTAATTATATGTCTGTGTGTGGCATAAAATACATTGAGAAAAGGAACCGAAGAATGAGAGTTTGAGGATGAAATCCCATGTTTATTACGTTTATTCTTAATTTCTTCTTAAAATTATTATTTAAAAACAATAGTGTTAACTATTGCCATATATCTAATAATAACTTTAAAAAATGATTTAACATATAACCAGCTCATTGAGAGAACAAATGTTTTATTAATTTTATGCATAGTAAAATGATCCTTTATATGTAATTAGTGTCATTGCATTTTTAAAGATGATAATCCACTTCAGTTCAGATATAGTCAGATTCACCATACATAGCCTACTCTTTTTTCATTTAAGTGTATTTGTAAGTGAAATGGAAGCAGACACACAGATAGATTTCTTCTGTGATGGGGTATAAAAGCTGATTGGTTGTTGGAGTGGTAATAACATTGATTCATGATGCACATGTGCCTCTACCTCCCTCCCCTTTCTGTCTCTCCCTTCCTCTCTCAGCCTCCTTCATTTCATCACTGTCCTTGGGTGTGTATAGCAGAGTCTGGCATTCTGTTGCTGAGCTCTATGTGTGTGTGAGTGAGTGAGTGAGTGTGTGTGTGTGCACGCAGAGTAGCCCAATGACGTTGTAAATTTGTGCTTATATCCAGGATCAGAAGTCCTCCAGCAGGGCAGAGGAGCAGTATGTCAGCCCATCCCAGCAGCTGAGCTTTGCTGTGGGATACGCAACTACATAGAGGTGAGTCTGTTTATCCATCTTTCCTTTTCCACCCTGTCCCCCTGCCATCCATTTGTCTTAATGAAATATTCATGATTTACAGCCTCTGTTTGTCCTGATTGTCATCTGCAGCTCTTATAGCAGAGGTGAGCTAGGTTAATGCTTTCTATAAAGAATGTAAGTACTTCTTTTCGCATGTTTTTCTTGATCAGGCATTGTGTGTTTTGAATACAAGGTTATGCATCTCTGCGCAGCCAAGGAAATGTTGATGAGCATTGTACCATTTCTGTTGTTTTAGCCCTGCAGTGAAAGTAAGATTTTATTTGCTGATATGTGCACACAGGTCAGATTCATCCCCTCCCATCTCCATATCGATTTGTTTGCTATTGCCATTCCCTGCCTGTCAGCTACTTAGCAGCCCCCCCCCCCCCCCCCCCCCCCCCCCCCCCTAATTCTTATAGATAGGATAATGTGTGTGGGGGCAGTTTTATGGCCATTAGCTTCATATCTCCATCACAGTGAGATGACTTGTGAAAGTGAGGCCCTTATAGTCATATAGACAGTGTCAGTGGCCTAGACAGTCAGATTACAGTGATTGCTCAATAAGTTAGATGTTTGCTATAAAATTGTAGTCCTGTCTTGTGTTTATTCTGTATTTAGTGACTGCTTAGCCCCAAAGAAGGTGCAAAGGCTGTCGCTATATCATTTCAAAAGGTACCTTTAGGGGTAAATAAGGCATGAAAGTGACAGCTGTTTTACCTTTTTTAAAGAGGCCTTGGTTAATGGATCAGAGGTTTGAACTTAACCACAAGGGAGGTGAACCTTTTCAACCACCTCTCCTAATCACAATCCCTCTCTACATGCTATTCCATCACTGTAAAAATGCTGCAGTAAAAACCTGTTAATTGGTCAATTATTTGGTAAAAAAAATATAATAAATGTAATTTTTCAGCATTATATTACAGTTAAATACAGTTTTTGGAAGTGAAAAAGAAGAAGTCATCTTATAGTTTACAGTGGAAAAATATACATTTACAGAAATCTGTGACAGCTCACATTTGATGCTTTTCCATTTGAATATCTGTTTCTACTCATTTTCTTATCAGTTGTGTACATTAGGGTTTTATATTACATTTTATGTTGTTAAATAAAGATTATTGCTTTATTTTAGTGTTGTTTAATGTCTGTTACCATGATGGTGTTTTGTATTTGTGTGCACCTTCTATGTATTAATTACCTCAGCTTGTGGAAGACCTACTTGTGATTAGCTTTATTTTTTATATCTTGTGTTTTTTTAAAGGTGGTTGTCAGTATATTGTGAAGGTAAAGCATATTTTAGTAATATCTTATAATATTATTATAGTTTATGAAATATATATATTTTTTACTGTAAATTTAATTAAATGTAAAATGTTATAGGCAACCACAGATGCCTTTTTAATACCATAAAATTCACAGTTTTTTTCTTTAACAGATAAATGAAAATACAGATAAACAAAAAAATGTGCAGATTAGACAGACAGACAGACAGACAAGATAGATAGATAGATAGATAGATAGATAGATAGATAGATAGATAGATAGATAGATAGATAGATAGATAGATAGATAGATAGATAGATAGATAGATAGATATTATGTTAAGGGCACTGACCATCCTAAGGTGCTGGGCAGCAGATGGCACAGTGGCCTGTTGCCTGGACACTGTGTATGTGGCAGCCAAATCCAACCTGGCCAACTGGTCAGTGCTGTTTATGTGTGTGTGTGTGTGTGTGTGTGTGTGTGTGTGTGTGTGTGTGTGTCTTAGTGCCCTTACTAAAAGAGTTTATGTTTATGTGAGTTTACCAGTTGTAGAGTATGTAATATAAAATGCTACACATATACTTGGTTTCCCCTATAATTCAACTACAATAATTCAGACATTTAAAACCTAGCTGTAAGTACTTACAAAAAAGTTCATGGTCAATTATTTTCAGTTAATTTCATTTAGTGGTAGTTTGAGGAGCAGATTTTAGAATCAGCGTTGCACACACAAAAATAACAGATTTTAGTACTTTTTAATTGATCAGTGACGTGTGCTTCCCCATTTGAAAAGCACCGTCCACCACTGCTCTGTTTGTGGCCATGAAATATTTTCTTGTCCATATGCAGTTAAATTTGAAAGTTTCACTCTTTCAGATTGAAGATGTCCTCCACTCCACTGGCCGAGGCAGAAGAGGATGTGTTTGGTGAGTGACCTCTCCCGTCTGCCTATCCCCTCCCCCCTCCATTAATGTCCAGATCTTCATTTCCACACTCCCAATGCACTGAGCGCATTACAGAACAGAGCAGCTACAGTCTGGCCTCTAAAAGCACCAGGGACTACGATTCTCTCTGAGCATGTGCACTGGTTGGTTTTAGAGTTGTAAATATTTTATTAAACATTTTTATGAATTTTTAGATGGCATCTATCATGGTTGAGGAATAATGGTAGATGTAATGGGCACACTGAAGAGTTTGGCTTGACAGGATTTTTGTACAGGCTTTGAAGGTGCAGCTTGCTGAGTCAGTGTCTATGTCACCACAGGAATTAGTGCTGAGATCTGAAAACAAGTTGGGAGAAGAAAGGTTGCTATGGAATAGAGTAGAACCGTGTGACAGTTCAAAATACAAAATGTTTATAAGCATGTTCCCACTCCCCATAAGAAACCTACAACCAGAGAATGCATTAGTACCCACACACTTTTTCTGTGGCGTTGATTCAGGAAGTATTTTTTCCATTTATTTTTCCTATGAAGATTTTTTATTTTATTTTTAAGTCTTTGTTAAAGCGTTATAAGCCATGAACCAAGCCAACCAGCTTTGAGATGAATCACAACATTACAAATTTTATTTGAAGCAAAACCATATTTGAAAATATGACAAAAAGACCAAGGTACAAGATTGTAAAGGGATAGTTCACCCAAAATTAAATTTCTTTCAGCATTTTTTACTCTTGTCATTGTTTCATCATTTACTCGCCCTTAAGTTGCTGAAACCGGTATAAGTTTTTTTTTTTTTCTTTTGCTGAAAACAAAAGAAGATATTTTGAAGAATGCTAGTTACCAAACATTTGACGGTAGCCATTGACTTCCAAGAGTATGTAAAAAAATACTATGGAAGTCAGTGGCTACCGTCAACTGTTTGGTTACTAACATTTTTCAAATATCTTCTTTTGTGTTCAACAGAAGAATAAAACTCATACAGGTTTGGAAAAACTTGAGGGTGAGTAAATGATGACAGCATTTTAATTCGAACTATCCCTCTAACGACTTTAGTGAGGGAAAGAACTACATCCAAGCATTGCGAATGACATAAATCAAAAATGATGAAGAAATATAAAACTATTAGTATAGAGTTGTTGATTACATTAACGTTAAAGTATATATGTATATACAGGTGCATCTCAAAAAATCTGAAGATCGTGAAAAAGTTCTTTTTTCTTTTTTTTCTTAATTCAAAAAGTGAAACTTTCATATATTCTAGATTCATTACATAGTAAAATATTTCTGTTTTAATTTTGATGATTAAAGCTTACAGCTCATGAAAGTCAAAAATCCAAAATCTCAAAATATTATAATATTTCCTAAGATCAATCAAAAAAGGATTTGCAAAACAGAAAACTTTAAGTTCTTTAAAGTATGTTCATTTATGCACTCAATACTTGGTCAGGGCTCCTTTAGCACAAACTCCAGAATCAGTTAGGTGTGTCATGGAAGCGATCAGCCTGTGGCTCTGCTATGGAAGCAGAATAATGACAATAGTTTTTGAAACATAAAGCATGCTGAATTCCACAAATCGAAAAAAAAAGATGCATTGCAGTTAACAGTGCTTGCATTTTAATGCCTTCTATTTCCAGAGCTTGCATTTTTATTTGATTTCATTTTCCAAATTCGCTGCCACAAATTCAGTGGTTAAAATTCGGCAGAAAATTCAGCGGTGCACATCCGGGCCCTGCAGGAATAGCAGTAGAGCACCGATGCATGATCTCCAGCTGATGTCAGCCACTCACCAGCAGGTGGCGCAAGCGGCTGTTGATGAAGGCCATATGTGGATCAAGTCATGCAGAAATGGAGCAAGCGCTAAGTAGAAGTTTTGATTATCGGGGCCTTTATTTCGGTTGCTTTGTTTCTGTAACTTTGTATCATGGCTTGTGTGACGCTGTGCTGTAATACTGGGGTTCCCCTCATAAGTCACACTCCAGGATTCCCCAACGACGCGTAACACGCCTCAGTGATATAACTAATACAGTGATATAAGACCTCAGATCACTTTACTGATGATTATGCAAACTATATACAGGCAAGCAAATGAGGTCAGAAGAACGCGATGTGCTGCATTTTCGTTGCTTTCCCTTACCACTGATCTAAAGAGTCGACAGTCCTACAAATATATCAAGACCACGATTAGTTTTAACAGTAAGCAACCACTTTATATTGACATAAAAAAAGGAGTTCAAAACCGCCTAGGTGTATGTTGCTGCAAATGTAAATGTAATGGTTAGAAAAATGTCCAAGTTTTTTATTTTTATTTTTTATTATTAAACATATAACATTCACAGGGGAAATAGTCAAAGCAATAAAATACATACACAGCCAGAATACAAAACAGTAAATACCTAAATAATAGTAATAACAAAAAAGAAATATAAAGAGAACAAATAAATAAATAATAGTTACCATAAACATCTTTTAAAATAAACAAGTCTAATAATAACTGTCATTGCTACTGAGCCGCGTAATGCGTTTTCTTTAACCGATTTCTGAGGGAAACAGCGTGAAACATTGCGCATTCGTTCATATTCTACATCTGCTTAACTGTCGATATACTTCACATAATCATCAGTAAAGTGTGTTCTGAGATCTGAGGTCTTATATCACTGTATTAGTTATATCACTGAGGCGGTTACGCGTCGTTGGGAAATCCTGGAGTGTGACTTATGAGGGGAGCCCCAGTATTACAGCACAGCGTCACACAAGCCATGATACAACGTGACAGAAACTAAGCAACCAAAATAAAGGCCCCGATAATCAAAACTTCTACTTAGCGCTTGCTTCATTTCTGCAAATCAGTTTTTGTAAATGAATGACTTGATCCACATATGGCCTTCATCAACAGCTGCTTGCGCCACCTGCTGGTGAGCAGCTGACATCAGCTGAAGATCATGCATCGGTGCTCTACTGCTATTCCTGCAGGGCCCGGATGTGCACCGCTGAATTTTCTGCCGAATTTTAATCACTGAATTTGTGACAGCGAATTTGGAAAGTGAAATAAAATGACCGAAATTTGCCTGTCGAATATTATACATCATATTTTTAAACAGATTGAATATTTTGGAAGTGAATTCTGTAAGGTGAATATGAATTATTGAATTTTTAATTATGAAAATGTATGTGAAATATTTTGAATTGAAATATTCACAGCTTAAATAAACAACTATGTTCAATTTCAGGACCTAAAAATGCAAGCCCTGGAAATACAAGGCATTAAAATGCAAGCACTGTTAATTACAATGCATCTTTTATTCAGCATGCTTTATGCTTCAATCCAACTGGATTGTTGGATCGACTGTTTGTCATTTTTCTCTTGAAAATATCCCATAGATTCCATATGGGGTTCGTTTCAGGCATGTCGGCTGGCCAGTAAAGCACAGTAATATCATTGTCAGCAAACCACTTGGAAGTGGTTTTGGCAGTGTGGGCAGCTGTTAAGAGGAAATCAGCATCTCCATAAAGCTTGTCAGCAGATGGAAGCATAAAGTGCTCCAAAATATCCTGGTAGATGGCTGCATTGACTTTAGACTTGCTAAAACCAATGAACCAACACCAGCAGACGTCACGGCACCCCAAATCATCACTGACTTCGGAATCCTCACACTGGACTTCTAGCAGCTTGGATTCTGTGCCTCCCCAGTCTTACTCCAGACATTGATTTCCAAATGAAATGTAAAATGTACTTTTATCTGAAAAGAGAACTTTAGACCACTGAGCAACAGTCCAGTTCTTTTTCTCCTTAGCCCAGGTAAGATGCTTCTGACATTGTTTCTGGCCTCCAGAGCGCCCACCCCCCGTCCCCATTGGATGGTGTATGGCGTGGGGACACGCCTTCCGGAGGGGGGCGTAATGTCAGTCCTGTGTCTTGTTTCCCCCTCCTCTCGTGTCTCTGTTTGACCTTCCCCTTTTCCCTGTAATTATCAGTTCATTCGTTCCAGGTGTTTGTGTTAATTATCTAGTTTAGTCTGCCCTTTATAAGCCCTGTGGTTCCCTGCTTTTGTGTCGGTCCTTGAATTGTCTTCCTGTCTGTTATGTGTGATCTTCTGGACATTAAAGACTCCTGTGTGATCTCCTGGCTTCCGTGTTCCGTGCTCCCGTGAGAGCCGTGACACAAACGATGTCATGTGCCAACAAAATTTGTTCTGACCTAGTACTAACCAAATAAATAATTTGTGACATGCACATATTGTTTTAAAAAAAGTACAATTCCGCTACATGCTACAATACTACTTTTTTTTTACTAATACATACAGTATAAAGAATCCAAATAACACAATTTATCAAAATTAATCACTTTATTTATTTATATATTTACTTGGTTCACAGAGCCATTTAAATCACAGCAAATGTTATACATGAATATAATCATGTGGATATGAATACTTATGAATACAATATGAATACTTATCTGAAGTTCTTGTTGATGTAGCTGCACATCTACACACTGCCCAGTGCCGTTCTCTCACTTTAGTGTATTTGTTAGTGTGTGTTTGTGTACTTCCTGTTTCATTGACCCTCACACTCACCCCCAGGGTGTACATGAGGAATGGCCACACATCATTCATATAAGTAATCTAGGCTGTTGACAGCTTAATAGAGCTTCAGGCCTGCTTTACTGTGTCACTGCATTTTATGGATTGTAACGAGAACACTAATGTGTGCATGAGTGTGTTGAGAGCAGAGCAGCAGTCTTTTTTCTGGATTTTCATCATATTTGTGGTGTTAGTTTGTGTGTCTTGGGCTTTTGTCTCCAAATGCTCAATTTCAAACGAATTCAGGGAGTAAACATACGTCTGTGTGTTTTGTCCCACATTAGATCTGACGGAGGTGGTTCCAGAGACTGAACGACTTGACAGCAGTCTACAGAAAGCCAAAGCACAACTATCAATCAAAACCAGGAGGCATCGGCCCTCCCGAACCCGCCTGAGAGACAGCGTGAGCTCAATAGATGGAGATGACAGCATTGATAGAATGGTGTGTGTATGTTATAGTTATTGTAGTACATCAAATTTAACTAAATAGAAATGAGAAATGTTACTTTGGCTACAGCTGAAACAAAATAAGTTTACATTTTTCAAAAAATATTGTTTTTATTTGATTTCATTTAATGTTTATTTTATTTCAAGTAGCAATATTTATTTATTTAGTTAGTTTTGGTTTTAGAAAACACCCGTTCATGTGAGGCTCATGGGTATGATATGTCATTGTGTGTGTCTGCGGTCTAGAGTTATGGCGGCTCCGTGCAGACCTCCTCTTCTCCAATCCACCCTTCCCTTTGCTGCTCCTCCCCCTCCTCTGACCTGCTCCTTTCCTCCCCATCCTCACGGAGAGACCGAACATTCACCTTTGACCCCTACACTGTGGTTGGAGAAAGGGAGGCACAAGATGAAAGACGGAGCTACAGGCACCTCCTGAACACCTCCTCTCAAGAGGCTTTGCCCCTCACCCCATCCAAGTCTCCCTCCAGACCCTGCGTCCATTCAGAGACATCTTCCCCAGCCCATCTTTGCCAGACGGACCACCTCAAGTCACGTGAGGGCAGCCAACCCCTTCTACACTATGGAGAATACTCACAGAGCGAAGGTTTGAACTGCATACGAGCATCTCATCTAATGTAATATCATAACTATCATTAACTGGGAAAATTAATATGAATTCTAATTCTGAAATTAATTCAATTCTATAGTGACTCTGATTACTATAGATTCTAATTTTGAGCTTCTATTCTGATTCTGATCTGGACTAAATTCTGGGTCCAGTTTTTCAAAACTTTTAATCTGGATCAGAATGATTTATATGTGGAAATTTTGCTATCCCTGATCAGGTAAACATGACTTTTTTGTGCTTTTTTTTTCAAAGCAACATTAGATCACCATGATCCAGATACAAACTTTTCCAGATTACTGAATCCAGATTACCAGTGCTCTAAATGGGACTACATATCACAATGTTTTAAAGTTTTAAATGTTGTTCCTGAAATCCACCAATATAATCCTGATTTTTTTAGATCAGAAGTATCCAAATCCAACTAAAAATTTTGAACAAAACACTAAAGGTTTGATCCAGATCAAAACCAAGACTGGATTATGTGATCTAATCCAATTACAGAATCATTTTTTTTTCTTTTGAACATATGAAGATATGAACCCATCTGATAGCAGAAATCCGTTTTCTGAAATATGTTTTACCATTTACAGCTCTGGAAATTCAGATTTGTTAATCTGGAAAAATTGGTAAAATGGATGATCCAATCAAATTTGCTGTGTAAAAAAAAATACTTATCCTGGATAGCAAAACATGGGATTTTCAGATCTGGATCATTCAGATCCATATTAAATGTTTCAAATACCTGGGCCAGATTCTGATGCTCATTTTGATGATCTGATTTCAGACGACAGTCATGACACAGGCCCTGATGAACCTGATAGTCCAACGGTGTTGCTGGACAAGAAAACCAGAAGACGTTTTCTTGACCTGGGGTTAGTATCCTACAAGTTTCGAGCTACAAAAAAATCAGCAATTAAATGTTTTAGATGAAGGTTGGACTATTTATCCTGTTGTCATACCTCGAGTTTGCTATGTCTATAAATATTTTGGAAGATTTTAAATGCTAAACATGCAGGGACAACTATAATTAAGATATTTGTAGATATACCCTAGTAAAAAGTATTTAAAATAGATTTATCTATTAGCATATTTACTGACATATTGCTCAAGACTTACTTATATAAAAATTATAATTAAACTGCATTTGGAGTACTGCTTGTGCACAATGCACATTTCTTCATTTTTAAGCCTAAAATGTGTTTTAATGTCACTATTGATGAGGATCGTTTAATCTTTGAACAATATTGGTCTTTAAATGTGAGATATTTAAAGTGCACCTGTAGTATATTTGCAATAGTTCCACTTTAGTACAATCAGATATACTTCAGTATGTCTTTAGTTGGACCTCAGCACTACTTCTGCACAATTAAAGTGCATTAAGTACAAAATTAGTTGCACAAATTAAGCATACTTTAAGTGTATTAGTTTAGTATACTAAAAGTACAATTGCATAAGTACATAACATGTAAATGTATGTGTAGTATACTTAGCATGAAATAAATGTGTTTCAAATCCATTTTAGTATATTTATTTTTCACTTTTTGACGATTGTAAACACTCTCCTGTATGTGAGAGCAATTATACAGATGTAGTAGGGGCCAGGGTTGTGCTCTAAAGGTTATCTGCTTGTTTTTCTGCGGGCAGGGTCACTTTACGTCGCACATATGGAAAGGTCAGGAAAGATAGATCCAACAGACTATCAGCAGGAAATCGGTATGTGTCACAGAATCTGTCCTGCATTTATTCAGCTAATGTCAGTAATCTAAGCACCAGTGTTTCCTTGCATACCTGTACAGACGTAGATGTGTGAGGTATTTTGTGTATTTGTGTCCAGGGATTCAGAGAGAACAGAGAACCAGACCGCACGTTCCTCTGGTCCACCGTTTGTGCCTTTCTCCTGGTTTAGTGAAAGATTAAGAGGTTCTGGCTCCCCCAAGAACATCCAGTCCCCATCCAAACCTTTCACCCAGGTAACCTAACCTCAACCACAGGCTCTGTAATTGTTGTATGCGAAACAATAGAGCGCTGCAATGATGATGATTTTTATAGAAAACAAAATTGCAGTTGCAAATTACTAATCACTGAAAAAAAAGTTGCAGTGAGTGAGCCATTTACATTTTCATTTAGTCATTTAGCAGACGCTTTTATCCAAAGCGACTTACACATGAGGACAATGGAAGCAATCAAAATCAACAAAAGAGCAATGATATGTAAGTGCTATAAGTCTCAGTTAGCTTAACGCAGCACACGTAGAAAGTTTTTTTTTTATATTATATAATAAATAATAAGAAAACAGACAGAATAAAAAAAGAATAGAGCAAGCTAGTGTTAGATGCCTTTTTTGCTTTTGTTAATTGTATAATAAATAAAAAGAAACCAGATAGAATACAAAAAGATTAGAAAAGCTAGTGTTAGTATATATTTTTTTTAAGAATAGAATAGAGAGTGCTAGAGCTAGAGGGTCAAATAAAGATGGAAGAGATGTGTTTTTAGCCGTTTCTTGAAGATGGCTAAGGACTCAGCTGCTTGGATTGAGTTGGGCAGGTCATTCCAGCAGGAGGGAACAGTTCATTTAAAAGTCTGTGAAAGTAATTGCGTGCCTCTTTCGGATGGCACAATAAAGCGACGTTCACTTGCAGAATGTAAGCTTGTAGAGGGCGCATAAGTCTGAAGTAACAAATTACTGTGCAGAGCCAGTGGTTGATTCATTGGTTCATTTAATGGAATGGCAATAATGATACACACTACAATTTGTATATGAATTCTCTCACAGATTAAATTAATAGCCACTTTGACAGAAATTAATTAATTTCAGCACTGTAACACTCATTCCTCTTTCTTCAAGGGCTCCAGTACCGATGAGGACGTTGATTCTTCAGTGGGTTTACTGGAAGACCGCAGACCCTGCAAGACTGAATCATCACAACCCTATCAGATCCTCCCCGAGCATTCAGATGGGGTGAGATAACAGAACTAAACTCTATTGTAGAAATTACTCACTCAAAAGCTGAATTTTCACCAGCCATTACCCCAGTATTCAGTATCACATAATTCTTCAGAAATCATTCTTATATGCTGATTTGATGCTCAAGAAACATTTTTTTTTGTCATTATCAATGTTGCAAACAATTTTTGCTGCTTATATTTTTGCGGAAACCGTGATACCATTTATAACTTTGGGTTCAGGTTTAAGTAGTTATACATTTATTAATACCTTTATTCAGCAAGGACACATTACATTTGATCAAAAGTGGCAGTAAAGACATGATTGAAAGAACATTGCAAATGATTTCTTTTTCAAATAAATTGTTTTTTCAACTTTCTATTTATCAAAGAATCCTTAAAAAAATGTATCACCATTTCCACAAAAAAGGCAGCAAAAACTGCTTTCAACATTGATAATTATACAAATCATTATTACTAATTGCAAACCAATAATGATTAATAATATCTGAGCCCCAAATCGGCATGATTTCTGAAGGATCATGTGACACTGAGTAATGATGCTGAAAATTTTGCAATCACAGGAATAAATTATATGTTTAATCAAACATAAATATATATTTTAATCAAATAAATGCAGCCTTGATGAGCATAAAATAAAAACATAAAAAAATATATATATTTTTCCAAACCTTTGACTTTTAGTGTATGTAAATACACCTAAGAGGGCAACTATTTAATGCTAAATCCAAAAAGGGACAGAAAGGTTGCAGAACTGCTTGCAAGAACATCTTAATATACCGTTGGAACATTATTATAGATTTTTCATGAAGTGTTGCTTCAGTCCTCTCAAATACAAAGAGGAATATTTGGAGATGGATGGCGCTGGCACACTGCTACACAGCATCTTTCAATGAGAAGGACAATCATATTATATTGAAGTGAAACGGATTCACACTAGCTTAATCATATTAAAGGTGGTTTGTGTTGCATGCTCAGCGAATCAGTTCAGTTGCTGTGTTTCAATATGCTAAATTAAAGCATTTGGTACATTTGCCTATTGGTTTGCTTTAGGGGTCATCCTTCAAACATTACACCTGTAACCAACAAATATATTTTGTTCCATGTGAAAAAAAATATATATTTCTGTCTTTTTTTTTTTTTTTCAGAATGACTGTGACAGCAGCCGAGGCACAGATTTCAGTTTTAAAAAGAAAATGCTTTCTGCTGCTGGTAAAGATAGGACAGAGCGACAGAACGGCGTTCACGGGAAACGGGACAGTGGGAAAAATGGACACGGTGAAGATGGACAAAAATTACTGACCACTTGATGGCATTTCTGAAAGACTGAATACAATACGCTGCAGGTGTCATTATTAATGTCAAACATTGCATTGGCTTTCACAATGTATTATTGATGGATATAGTAATAAAGATAACTTGCAAAATTTGTTCATTTACATATTTTATTCAAAAACTGATTCAGGAACATGTGCAAGGTGTCTGAAGGTGAAGTATGACGCTGTATCGTGTACTTTTTTTGTTATTTATTTGTAATTTATTGTATATTAATGAGAGCTCGCCAGCATATTTGTCATGAAAACATTGGCAAAAGAGCAATTTTGATATTATTTAAATATATATATATATATATATATATATGAGTTCATGATCTGCTTGTATAATCTGGATTATGGATAACAACTGGACCATGAAGTGAAAGTCATGTTTCAAAACCAGGCTTAGTCAGCTTAATGACAGATTTAAGACTTGACAAAATAAATGACAAATTAGCATAACTCATTCATATGCCACCTTTATCATTAGAGCTGTCATTACAGATTGTTCTGGGATGAAGCCTATGGCACAAGGATTACATAACAGGACGTGGAGTGTTGTGGGACTGTAGGGGGGAAAAAAAATTAATGTCCTGAATGTGATTTTACAGCTTTAGGTAGTTCTGGATGAGCAACAGGAACTTATTCTACCCACAGAGATCCTACGGGCTGACATACTGTAGTCTGAATGAATGAGCCGGTTCTTTTTAGTGAATTAGAAACATTTAGCGCGACAAGAGTACCCTAAAAATGGTAAATTGTCCATCATCAATATCCCGTACCTCCTCACCCACTGAGACATTTCGCATCAGACATCAAGAATTGACAGGCAATATCAGAATTCTTCTGAGCCAATTCAGTTGAATTGGTTCACAAAGCGAAATGGGTCCGGTTGCATAAACTGCTTAGATTAGTTTTAAAGTTAGCAATCTAATTTGTTTTCTTCTGGACTGGTCATAACTGTTTAACGTTAGTTACAAAAATTTAGATTTGCCCAATTTTAATCAGTATAAGACTGATTATCTCTGAGCTAAATGCTTGGATAAATTTTTAATTTAATAGTCTATGTTTATGCAACTGGCCCCAGAATGATGCATTTTTGAATTGGAATAATCCAGTTACAGCAATGAACAACTCACTGATTCAATGCTATGGTAAAAGCAATATTTCAATATTTCAGCTGTGCTAACACACAACAATTCATAATGTCATTGATGCAGAGAAGAGACCCAGGCAGACGAAGTCTTTCCGTAAAAGTGTATACTGATTACAGATGATTAAGTGTTAAAATATGAAAATTAAAGAAAGAGATTAAAAATGGATACAATATCCAAGATGAACAGATTCTGCTAAAACTAGGATAAACGTCTAACAATCTACAAGAGCCAAGAGATGAAGATTTTCAGAGCATGCAAAGAGAAAGATTGAAGATGCCAAGTTGAAGGAGTATTATATAGGCTTAGATACCTACATCTTCATGGAATATTCTCGTCTGATCAGCAAAATGTTAAAACTATTTACCTACTATTTTCCTTTCCCTCCCCTTACTTAGATAATGTAATAACAAGGTTAACTTGACTTGTCGGAGGAGTTTGTTGTGGTTTTTGCACCCTTTGAGCAGAAACGGCAAGCTCTGCAAATCTTCCAATATTGCTAGGCCCAGAATATCCGTATGCTCTATGAAGAGATGTATAATCGAACACTTCCGTACATATAAAAACATTATGTATAAAGAATAAGTTTCCAACATCCTGTCCAACATAAATGGAACATAGCAAGGTGTACTTTTATGTCAGATGAAGGAAAGAAAGACATAAGAGCAATACGTCAGTGGAACATGAGCATATCTAAAATTAAGCATTAAAACACAGATGTATATGGAGAATAAATGCAGGATACCTGTGCACTAAATATATGAATAACTGTGCTAAGTAGCATTAAATTCTGAATGGATACAGAATAAAACCATTGGGAAAAAATGAATATATCAGAAAGAACACATATTGATAATAAATGATTAATGAATATGGAATTATCTGTATTTTAGACACACCAGTCATATTTAACTCTACCTTCTCTGTACAACTGATTTAGACTGTTTAAATGTGCATTTTATATCAAATAGCCAAAAAATAACTACTTTTGTACTTTTACTCAAGTTAAAATGTAAAATGAACATTTAATTTGAGTAAAACTAGCGTCATATCATACACACACAGAACTTTAAAGCTATTCACGGCAACCCGTCAAAATAAACGTTCGGTTTAATATATTAAAGACATTGTGCCAGAAATAGGCTATATTACTATTATTTAGTAGAATTTGCGTAATAGGCTACTACTACTACTGCTACTACTGTTGAAAAATAATAAAACTTTATTCTTTGGAGAAATAATCACACAATTTTAATAGTAAATCTCCTTTATTTGCCAAAAATTTAAATGTTTAATTTTCATTTTATTGAAAATTAAACATTTAAACATGGGGCGGGGGGGGGGGGGGGGGGGGGCATTTCATAAGGCTGCTGTAAGAATAAATAATACATTTTGTATGCATTCAAATAATTAGACTTGCTAAAACACAGAATTTGGTAACAATAAAACATAAGGTGAGAAAAAAATACAACATTTCATATGGCCCTAAACGTCATTTTTGTTACACTTTTAAAAAAATTATGTTAAATTATAAGAGTTTCATGATTTTAATTAATTAGGCATGTTTTTTGATAAAAAAAAATAATAATTGACCATTAAAAAGGAGTCCAGAAAAATGAAAACGGAAAAAAACGGAATCCAGAAAAACGAAAACGGAAAAAACTGAATTTATAAAAAAAATAAAACGGAATATGGGAAAAAATAAAACGGATTTCATAGGGCCCTAAGTATGGTACAGTGATTTAATGCTACTTTGATTTATACCCTATGTTTACATCTAAGAAATGGTATCGCCATGATATCGTGTGAAGACATAGTATTGTTTGTGATGTATTATATACTTGATGGTTTTAGTGAAAACTCCTACATTTACACTTCCAGCATTTCTTCTGAAAAAAGTTCAACACAATCTCCCGTCCAATCAAGAGACGCTACATCAGACAACCCAATCGGATTGATTTGTACTACAGCAAACAGACACTCTCGTCCAATCAGAGGACGCGATCTTACAGAACAACATGGTGGCGTTGAGGTGAAGGGAATTGTAAATGAACAAAAACCTGATTCATTTATTGCATAAACTGGACTGTTTTGTGGTAAACTGGATTTTAAAAATAAGTAATAATAAATTGGCATTTTATCAAATTTTTACACGTTACCTATATACTGTATACTATAAATATGTGTTTTTTTTTTGATGAGTTTGGAGATCATGAGTATCAAGCTGGTGGTATCTGACGTTCTCTTGTCATACACTGGGATGTGACTTTAAAATCAATTTATGCTGTTGATTAATTGATGTTTTGATTTAGAGTTTAAAAACCAGACAGAATGAAGGTGGTGAATCTGAAGCAGGCTATCCTGCAGGCGTGGAAGGAGCGCTGGAGTGATTATCAATGGGCCATTAACATCAAGAAGAACTGTCCTAAAGGAGCTACATGGGACTACCTCAATCTCGCAGGTCAAATCTAAATGTTTCACCTCATATTCAGCAGACAAATTACTGTATCATATTATACACAACCCAGTTTTAGCCATTTGGGAGCAATTCATTTTGAGGGCACATGCCAATGTTATTAGGTGTGGTGTATTTTATTTGATTAAACATACAGTCAAAACAGTGATATTGTGAAGTATTACCACCAAAATAATTAAAATAATTGTTTCTGTTTTTGAAATGTAGCTTATTCCTGTGATGGCAAAGCTGAATTTTCAGCAGCTATTACTCCAGTGTATATATATATATATGTATGTGTGTGTGTGTGTGTGTGTGCGCGTAATGTATGTGTGTGTGTGTGTGTGTGTGTGTGTGTGTGTGTGTGTGTGTGTATATATATATATATATATATATATATATATATATATATATTTTGCCAAAAGTATTGGGTCACCCCCTTCTAATTGACAGGTTTGACTATTTTAGTAATTTCCATGAGTTTAATGTTAAAGCATATAATGATATTCTAGGGAATTGCGTGCTTCTAATTTTATAGCAACAGTTTGGACAGGACCTACTGTCCAAGGTCTGCTTTTAAAGTCACACCAGAGGTGTTCAGCTGGGATTAGGACTTGGATTTCTGCAGACCAGTCAAGTTCTTCCACACCGACTGAATCAATCATGTCTTTTTGAACCGTGCCTTATACACAGAGACACTGTCATGTTAGAATAGAAAAGGGTCCTGTCCAAACTGTTGCTATAAAATTAGAAGCGCACAATTCCCTAGAATATCATTATATGCTTAAACATTAAGATTTGTACTCATGGAAATTACTAAAGTAGTCAAACATGTTCATTAGAAGTTCCTAATACTTTTGGCAATATAGTATGTATGTACAGTATATGTGTGTGTGTGTGTGTGTGTGTGTGTGTATATATATATATATATATATATATGTATATATGTGTGTGTGTGTGTGTGTGTGTGTGCATGTTTATGTGGTTTATGAGGACACAAATTTGTATAATGACATGGGTATGACAGAGGTATTACAATATGAAGGTGGTTTATGAGGACACTGCCTATGTCCCCGTAATTCAAAAGGCTTAAAAAACATACTAAATGGTGTTTTTTTGAAAATCTAAAAATGCACAAAGTCTCCTGTGAGGGCTAAGTTTAGGTGTAGGGTTGGTGTAGGGCAATAGCACACACAGTTTGTTCAGTATAAAAACCATTACGCCTATAGAGAGTCCCCATAAACCACAAAAAACCAACGTGTGTATGTGTGTATATATATATATACAGGTCCTTTTCAAAAAATTAGCATATTGTGATAAAGTTCATTATTTTCTGTAATGTACTGATAAACATTAGACTTTCATATATTTTAGATTCATTACAACA